>NC_058021.1:24649623-24949623 GCF_019176455.1 Solea senegalensis
TTGTTTTTCAACGTCTACATGCAAATGCAACTATATCTGAGCATTTTCAAAAAATATATACATATATATTTTTTGTTGTGCACGAGGATTTGTTCAGTTTCAATTTTGTAGCCCAAATTAAAAAAGACAAAGAAAAAGAAAAGAAAAAAAGAAAACTTCACCAGCTCTGCAGATCTTGCCTGGCCTCCAGTCAGGTGCATTTGTTAAAATCTTAAATTTCACTTTTACACTTGATATACAACCACACTGGACAAATTCACACGGGAGCATTTCTTGCTCTCTCTTCTCACAGTAAAGAAAAAAATAATAATTCAGAAACATTACGCATAATCGTGTTCTTAAAGCTCATGTGGAGCATTTTTTGGAGGGGGGTTAAGTTAAGCTGGCAGCAGGTTGACTGGTGGTTGTGGTTAATGGCTGTTTATTCACTCATGACACGAAAAGTCATGACTTATTCATTCCAAGGTACGGCTGTGTTTTTACTGTACAAGTGTCTTATAGTTTGCATCTGTTACAGTCTGGCGTTGACGCCATTGCATGAAATCCAGTTATTATTAGAAAAAAAACAAACTGCTGTTTTCCACGTCTGCAGAATATGTGACTTAAAAGGAAACCAAACAGCAAACACGATTTGTGTTGATTGTGTTTCCTCATTCCCTGTTTTTTTTTGTTTTTGTTTCTTATGACACAAACTACTGAATATGTACATGAAAACGGCCCACTGACAGTGAAAGAACACAGACACATCAACTAACCACTGACTCAAAGCGAACGATCAGCTGATGATCTCCCTGATAACAAGCAGGTGATCCGGGTTACACACAACGACCAAAAAAAATGACACGGAGGTAATGAAGCGAGAAAACCTCGAGTCGAATATTAGGGAGGTGAAATATCGGACAACAACAAAAAAAAAAAAATCACATCTGCACCTGGGATTTGGGACGAGGGAGGGACAAATTGTGAACAAAACACAATCAATCGACACGGACTCCACGTTTCACTGCCACATACACATATTCTTTTTAAAGGCAGGACCAGCATGAACAACAACCAAACGGATCAGTATCAGCAGACACTAGCTCCAGTTTGAAAATGAGGAAGAAGACGCCTCGCTGAAAACATCAGGACGACAGATCCACCATCTTAAAACTTAACGTAGCTGAAAGCAACACTATCTGTATTTTACTGACTGAAAACAGGAACGAATCCAAAACACAGAGGGGGGAGGTGGTCGAAAACACATTAGGAAATAATGCATGTAAAAGTAAAACAATCCATTATTAAAATAACCGTTTACCTGTGTTGTTTTTTCTTTAAAAAAGAAAAAAAAAAGGATTATAAAATATAAAATTAAATAATTTCGGAGTATAAAGGCACACATCTTGCACAGTGTATACAATGAAAAAAAACAGTTATTTAAAGCATGGTAAGGGACGAGGTTTTTACGCGGAGCGCGGCTCACAAATGTGGTTAAAGTGGTAAACGGTTAACAACACGGACGACAGAGGGCGACGGAAAATTTAGTCCTGCGACATGCAAATCTTTTTTTTTTTGTCTTTTTGGAGTACATCTATACGAAGCATCGGGTAAATTCAAACACTTTCATTCTTCATTAACCACAGCATCATCATCATCATTCATTCCCACGGGTGGCTCCTGTTTTTTTTAAATACAACTATGCTTCATGACTAAAATCCAATGTAAAAATATAAATGTGAATATAATCTATGATATCTAAGCAAACATATTGCAATGGAAGCTTTTCACGTGGGTAAGAAGAGTCAAAAAAAGAGGACGACGACGGTACTTGTTTTAGTTGGTTATCGAGAGGTGATACACAACGTCACGCGCACAACGACAACTTTTCTCACCGACACACACAGATATATTGCATTTCCCTTGTTAAGACCATATCGACTAATTGGGATCAGATTCGTAACATTTGGTTCCTTTCCTCTTGTGCAAAATATACAAAGAAAACAACTCAAGTGGAACGAAACGAAACAAAAACAACATTAGCACATCTATTCATCACCTCCAAATTCCAAACACAGATAAACCACTTGTAAAAAAAAAAACCAACAACAACAACACAAACAACGATGAGTAACAGACTCACAGCTGAGGTTAGGGAAGAGAACGATGCTGACGGTGTTTGTTTGTTTTGTTTTTTTTACGACTGAACGCCCATCTTTACACATGTACAGCGACTCATCCCCACTTCTCTCCTCCCTGTTCTCTTTTTCTCCCCCGCCAGTAAAACTTCTGAACACTGACACACGGCTGGTGTGACGCTGGAGGTAAAACTGTCTTCGGTTTGCCCTGAATGCACGAGCACGGTCACACTTGATAGCCTGGTCCCAAAAAACACCTGCCACGCCACCACGGAGCACTTCTACAAGGGTCAAAAAAGACAAAAACGACAATGCATGCACCTTCCCCGAGTAGTAGTGCTCACAGGTACAACGTGGTGGACGAGACAGAGTTCACGATCAGGCTTTTAAGATTCAATTCTAAAGAGAGCCATGTTCCTTTTCCTAACCTAACAACAAAAAAGTGCAACTTTTGTTTTGTTTTTTTGATTTTACTCATAAGGTGCTGATGGCAACAGAAAGTGTGAGGGCTGCTCGATCTTACACGAGGAGTGACTTGACTTTTTTTGTGTTTGTTTTTTACAGCCACACAAAACGTCCGGGTCATTCTCCATCACAGGAATAGAAACCACAACTTTAAAGTTACAATGCCCAAAATATTGAGAGAGGGAACGCACGGAGACGACGCTGTATGATACGTCTTCAGCTCGGTCGCTTTTGTGCTCCACGACGAAGCGAAAGGGGGAGGGGGGACAGGACAAGTGCACGAAACAAGCACTATAATTCATTGTAATGAGTGAACTCAGACGAGTGTGGGTTTGAACGTGTGGCACGAGGAGAACCCAGGAGCCAAATTCATAAACGACACACGTGACAGAACGCGAGGGGAAGAGGATGCATCTAAAGGGTTGGAACCAAAACAGGAAGATTTGTTTGGCAGAGTACTTGTATAGCATTTGCAGGGCAGAGTCTGGCTGTTGGCCTATTGGAAGACTGCTTCCTACTTCCTGAAATAAAGCAATTGCATTAGAGGCTCAACATAAACTTCCTTATTCTCATCACACGCAAGCTTTCACTCAGAAAGAAGGACGTTGTGCTGTTATCTAATATCTGCACTCGCACACCATTCCAAACCCTCCCCCATCCTGCCTCTGAACATCGCAAACACAAATACAAACATCAAAATATAAAACAAAAAAAAACCACGACAACGCCGAATGTTAGAGGCAATGAAAAAGCAATATTCCCCACGAAAACAAAACTAGTAAAACAAATCATTAAAAAATAAAAATGTAAAAACTTAAACACTTGCTTTCAACACCCTTATCATCCAACAGAACACGGGAAACAAAACTCAACAGAGGAGAGGTTAAATGTAAACGATTGATGTTTTCTCTTTAGCTGCAGAGCATGGCACCCCACGAGGAGAGAGGACGAGAACCGAACAGACGAGAGGACAGAAAACCATCTCGACACCTTATTAATCAGCTTCTCGATGGTTTCGTTTCCTCTCCGTCACTTTTCTTCTCCGCCCTCCTCCCCACTCGCCCTCCCTTCCTCGTGTGCCTCTGTGCCCCCCACGCCCCCCGTCGCTCCTGGAGGCTATGACAGGATAGTGGTGATGAAATCGTAAAATCTCTTCGAGTACTGCTCAGGATTCACCGTGGAGATTTCCGCTCCGGCCTGCAGAGGGGACACATGGGTAAATTACCTTCACCGTGGAGCAAAACATTTCTACAAAACAGCTCTTCCGCTCGGGTACGTACCCCGTGTTTTACAGTCTTGGCGGCGTGGGCAGCTTTCTTCTTGGCATCGTAATGCTGCAGGATGTCTATAATGGCCATGAAGTACACCTCCTTCCTGGGAGCACCTTAAGTTTAAAACAAAGACACCCTTAATGAGAATTACTGCAAAAAACAGAAAATATGTCCTCCATCCTTTTCGGTGCATCAGTCACTGTTGTTAGCTCAGCAGATATTCTGTTTTGCTGGTGGCACCGAAAGTGCATAATGCATCAAAATTTAATGACGCAGCACAGTTTTGACTGTTTTGTTGCTCCAGTTTAAGAGCACATGAGGCTTTCTGTGCCTTTTCCCCTCTCCCTGTGCAGCAGTAGTGCGTGGCCAGAAGAGCTGAGCACATACAGTTGTGCTCATAAGTTTACATACCCTGGGAAAATTTATGATTTCTTGGCCATTCATAGAATGGCCAAGAATATGAATATGAAGAATATGAATGATAACACAAAAACCTTTCTTCCACTCATGGTTAATGGTTGGGTGAAGCTATTTATTGGCAAACAACTGTGTTTACTCTTTTTAAATCAAAATGACAAAAGAAAGTACCCAAATGACCCTGATCAAAAGTTTACATACCTCAGTTGTTAATACCGTGTATTGCCCCCTTTAACATCAATGATAGCTAAGTCTTTTGTGGTAGTTGTGGATAAGGTTCCAGTTCCTGTAAGTTCTTGGGCTGTCTTGCATGAACTGCACGTTTGAGATCTCAATGATATGATGAGGTCAGGAGATTGAGATGGCCACTCCAGAACCTTCACATTGTTCTGCTGTAGCCAATGACAGGTCAACTTGGCCTTGTGTTTTGGATCATTGTCATGTTGGAATGTCCAAAAACGTCCTATGCGCAGCTTCCGGGCTGATGAGTGCAAATTTTCCTCCAGTATTTTCTGATAACATGCTGCATTCATCTTGCCATCAATTTTGGACAAGTTTCCTGTGCCTTTGTAGCTCACACATCCCTATAACATCCGTGATCCACCGCCGTGTTTGACAGTAGGAATGGTGTTCCTTTCATCATAGGCCTTGTTGACTCCTCCAAATGTAATGTTTATGGTTGTGGCCAAAAAGTTAAATTTTGGTCTCATCACTCCAAATTACTTTGTTCCAGAAGTTTTGAGGCTTGTCTCTCTGCTGTTTGGCGTAATGTAAGCGGGATACTTTGTGACATTTGCGCAGAAATGGCTTTCTTCTGGCGACTCGACCATGCAGCCCATTTTTCTTCAAGTGCCTCCTTATTGTGCATCTTGAAACAGCCACACCACAATTTTTCAGAGAGTCCTGTATTTCAGCTGAAGTTATTTGTGGATTTTTCTTTGCATCTCGAACAATTTTCCCGGCAGTTGTGGCTGAAATCTTTGCTGGTCTACCTGTTTGGTTTCAACAGAATCCCTCATTTTCCACTTCTTAATCAGCGTTTGAACACTACTGATTGGCATTCTCAATTCCTTGGATATCTTTCTATACCCCTTTTCTGTTTTATGCCGTTCAATTACCTTTTATCGCAGATCCTTTGACAATTCCTTTGCTTTCCCCATGACTAAGAATCCAGAAACATGGATGAAATATGCAATGGTCTGTCAGAAGCCCAGAAACTCACTGACCTTTTATACACACACACTAATTACAAACAAACAGGTCACAGGAAAGGATGGGAACCTTGATTAGCCATTCAAACCTGTTTGTGTCAACTTTTGTGCATGTTATCAGGTCAAAGTCACTGGGGTATGTAAACTTTTGATCAGGGTCATTTGGGTACTTTATTTTGTCATTTTGATTTAAAAAGAGTAAACACAGTTGTTTGCCAATAAATAGCTTCACCCAACCATTAACCATGAGTGGAAGAAAGGTTTTTGTGTTATCATTCATATTCTCTGAAGAATGGCCAATAAATCATAAATTCTCCCAGGCTATGTAAACTTATGAGCACAACTGTAGCTAATTTAGAAATTCTAATCAGTCACGTCTGAGCCACGTTTTGTCATGTTAGCGAGGCTTTTTTATTTTATTTGTGTGTGTTATTGGATACACTGCTCATGCCCGCAAGTACATGTACACAAAATAACTATCAAGTGTTAAATATGCTCCGACAACTACAAGTACACCACATTAGCCAGTCTGAAATCTCAGTGCAGAACTGGCAACAGGCAACCATTTAAATGTGACAACTGTACTGGCGCTTTTCCTCTACGGGTTGTGTTTCGGCTCATGATCGCTGGCTTTTGGCAGTGCCGTCACTAAACACGCCAGACTTCTGTTCGTGTTGACATGATTTCAGGATATTTATTTTTGTGCAATAAACTCAAGAGCGCGCAGTCGGCTACTCACTGTCATTGCTTTTAATGGCATAGACGTCGATGGTGGGATCAAACTCTCCGGGCGACAGAGGCTTGGTGCTGTCCAGGGTGTTGCTGGGGCTGTCGGGGGGCGTCCCGATGCCCCCTCCGTCACTCTCGCCCTCCTCCTCGGCCTCGTTGTCCTCACTCTCCACTTCCTCTTGCTCGGATCGCTCGACGTCGTGGATCCCCACCAGCAGACTGTAGTCCATGAGCTTTAGCTGGGCCAGGAACTGGAGACGAGAGAACGAGAGCAAGTGTGAAAATGAGAGATGTGGATGTAGAGAGGAGGAGGAGGGAAGAGTTGAAACACCACTATGGGACAGATTTTTGGCTGCCTCAACAGGAAGCTGCATCTTGTTAAGATACAAACAAAGAATGCACATACCTCCACATCTTTTCTAAGCTTCTCCAGGAACATTTTCTTGTTCTCCTCGTTAACATGGATCTTCTGCCCGTCATTGACAAAGTCATTGTCCTTGTAGGTGGGCAGTTCCTTGGCCTGCCCGTTCGGAAATGATCAAATAAAACAGTCAAAACCACAACACTGGGCCGTTCAAATCCGAGCGGCACGGCGCCTTAGCAAGTAGACCTGGGCAAAAACGTGACAGAGTGCCGACGCTCGCGTCGAGTATCAATTTTTGTTTCGAAATATCAGTTTCTTTAAATCACAGAGTTTGAATGCTTCGGCGGCATCAGTCTTCAACATTTTTTCCCCAGATTACTTGTTCAAATATTAACATTTTAATAGACCGTTTGGTCGTCTTGTACGTCATTACAATGAGGGCTCGAGCTGGTCTGATTCAGCAAAATACAACATCACACTTTGCAATTTATAGCAACGAGTTGTCTGACAAAGTACAGGCAGCGTGACCGCTTTTTGATCGGACCGAGTAAACGGTACATGCAGCATGCTCACAGCAGGGCACAGATCCATCTGATGCACTGTTTCATTAATATGTTTTTCCATATTGGTCACAGTGAAATGTATTCATGCTTGAGCACCATTAAACATGAGGCTTTTTGTGTGACATCTTGTAGAGAGGTCTGGAATTATTTTTAAATTGCATCTGGTAGATCCACACACGTTGCGTTAAGAAAAAAAAAAAAAGAGCGACGTCCATTAAAACATCCTTATTGACGCGTCTGTTTTGATTAGTACCTTTCGACTACTGTTCAGCCTACATCCGCAACGAAGCAGGTCCCTATATAAGACTCCATCTACTGGGATTACAAGTGTTCTATACTAGGCTCCTGCAAGCCTGCCAGCAGCCTGTAGGGGGAGGAGGTGTTATGTGAGGGGGCCTAGTTCTGAGTCACTGAGGAAAAAGAGAGCAGGAAATGAGGAAACGGGGCAGCTGCAGCAGCAGTTTGGCTACTATGGTGTTTCTATGGCAGCAGGAAAAGAGCAGCAACACATAACGGCACTCCGGTAGAGCTCCGACAGACACGCACACATACAGCAGACACCAGTACGCAGATGAACACAGAAATATATCTGACAAAAACAAGACATTTCAGTACATACAGAAATCTACATCTCCACAGACGTAGACCTCCAATTCACGAAAAAACACGGGACAAACGACTTGCTAAACTGAACGTAGGTGTGACAGAAAACGCAAATGAGGACACGGCACGAGAGTGAACCCTGAAAGCATTTTACACATCTGTCACTTCAACTGGCACCGCACCTCACACAGTCATCCATCTTTCTACTTATCCATTTTTAGACGGCTTTTACTTTTAACGTCCAGTCATGCATAGGAATGTTGGCCTGTAATTGATTTTCTCTACAACAACCCCTGAAATTGAACCCGCCTGACACTCGAGTGGTGCATTGCGTCTATTTGTTAAGAAGAAGAATGGAAATACTGAATATTAGAGGCAGGAAGAGAGAGTTGGTTCAGCCTTACAGTCGGTAACAAAACAACCACATTTCTCTCGCCTATTTCCCATTTAAAAAACGGCCCTTGACATCAGCAATAATGATTTTGAGGAACAAATAAATAATATAATTTGTCTCAAATGTTCTAATAACGGTTACTGCCTTGGTATATACACTCGTGCAGCCCACCTCTTATTAGCCTTTAACTAAAGCAGAGGAGACAGGTTGTCTTAATTACCCGTAATAATGCACTTTGCTTTGAGTTCTTGTGTGCTGCAGTTAAACAGACACAACAAATTTGTGTAATTCACTCATTAGTTTGAGCTTTTAACCTAAAAGCAGAGAGTTCTGGCTTTTTTTTGTCCCTGCTGCGTGTCCCTCCCATTAGTGCCTCCACCATACTCTTTCACTTCTTGCTCTCCAGTGTTTCAGATACATGTAGGTGTCTTCAAATGATTGGTGGGAACAAAAATAGAACTGCGTGGCAAAAGCAAAACAGAACTTGAGCAAAAAAAATGATGTACGAAAAGTGCAATATATATATATGGTGTTCGCATAACTGTACCAGCCTGCATGTGAAAACAAAAAAAAAATACTTGGCCGCACAAATAAATAACAATAAAATAAGATTGGTGTAATAGATCATGCCTGGTATACGAGCCCTGGTTCTCTTACATCTCTTACGTGTTTCATGGCGCAGTAAAAGCGCGTGGCAATCCGCAGTGTTTGCAGCCTTTGCTGAACGTTACCAGATTTGGGCCGCGGGGGCGCATCCTCTGGTTGGGGCGGCTGCTAGAAGAGGGGGAAGCGAGGAAGGGACGGTAGGGGTTGAGGAGAGAAGAGAGGAGAGAGGAAGGAAGTTGGAAGTAAAGGCAAAGAGTTTAAAATGTAACAGAACAATAGTTTTGTTTGGGTTGGAAAGGGCATCAACGCGAAAGATTCAGAAGAGCAGCTTAGAAGTCTATAATTCTTAAACATCTTTACAGGGGCCATATGTGTGATCACATTGTCCAGCAGTTTCATCAGAGACAAAGGTCTGTATTAATGACTCTAGCGTTTGCATCGCTCTCGTCTGCCTACATTGTAAGTTTGACGAGTAGAGAGAGAAAACGGTCTGGTAACGCTACTCTAAGGATACTAGGAGCTGGAAATAAGCAGAGCGAGGGAAAAAACCTTTAAACTAATCCGTAGGAAACTATAATCTCGCCAAACTAATCATCACAACACTTCACACTCAGTCACACCAACACGATAAAGTCATGTGTCCCCAACAAAGACAGCAGCTGATGCTGGTGTGAGGAGAGAAAGGAAAGAAAAACAACAAACTGAGGTATAATGCTACCGGGCAGATACACAGGTGAAATACTATAATCAAGAGCAGTGGATTTTTAGTGACAATACAGAAGAAAATTGCTACTAAATCAAACACATTATAATATGAAAGGATTCTGATGACAAGTTTTTTTTAATACAACTATGTGAAAAGTTTCAATTGTGTCCAATTCTTCTTGCTTAATCACAAATAAAATCAACTAGTATGATATGATGGGCCTTAAAAACTCAAAAAATCAATTTATAATCTCGTTAACCAATTACTCGTCAAAATGCTCTTAAGTTTCCAAAACCGAGACAGAAGCTACAGGAACTGCAAAAACCTGTTCAATTACAATAAACACAAATGTGTATGTGGGTAGAACACAACATGTCCACGACAGAATGAAGACTGGAAGTCAATACATGTGTTAGAAATCATGTTACTTCAAAAAGAAGATGCAGAAAAAAACATTATACACCATGCAGATACATGCATGAGAGGGTCAGAGTCATGCAGTCAGAGGGAAGCCCTGCCATGCTTGTCGTTTAAGCCTGTGTGTGAAGCAATTTAAAAAAACACCACACACTTCCTTCTGGAAAAATAAATAAATAAATAAATGACCTTATTTTTCCCCCGTTTCTTTGTCTGATATGATGGAATAGCAGTGTGTGAGCGTGACGTCTAAACGCATCGATACACTGAGCAGTGGTAAAGGCTGAACAGCGGGTTCGTTTAATCACGTCTGGTTCGTCATGTGGCGAGAACAGCGAGTCTCTCGTCTTTGATGTCTGAGCTTTAGCTGCGTCTCGGGAGATGCGTCAGTCAGGTGTGAACATTTTAGGTTCATCTGTTGTATTCTCTATTGTGCACGTAGCCTAAAAATACTGTTGAAGCAGATACTCTACCACCGATATTTGAATAACAGCGATGCAAATTACCACAGGCTTACAATGACAACTTGTAAACACTATGTACGAGTTAGGACGCAGTGATGGGTGCTTCTTCGTGTATATTGCTAGACTATAAATGGTGTTTCTCACACCGTTGAGCAGCAGACAAGTCACGCGGGTAGGCTGTGTGTTAAATCCTCAACGTTTCTGTTAACCCCATGTTTTGTTTCTTCTTCCACTTGCAGAAGGCAACAGTATATCTGGCTTGGGGATTCCCCAAAATCTGCCTTGCCACACTTTGTGGTGACACATGATCGAGCCCCCGTAACATCTAGTTGAAAGTTTAATCTGTGGAGTTATTATGTACAAAAACCAGAAAGAGTTCTACAGAGGGACGTGCATATGGAAAGAAATTTCAGAGAACCTCTTTCTGGCAGTACTCTTAAATGATGCCGTCACACAAAAGGTTGTTTATCTTCTGTCGCGAAGAAGAAGTAGCCTCTTGGACGAGAAGTGAAATGTCTTCAAACTCTACTCAAGCAAGTCTAGTCGCCTACGGTCGTTCGACATGACCGAGAACCTTCACAGACTGAGGGTTGTTTAGCTTATTTAAAATCATCATAAATATCTTGTTTCATTTCAAAGTACAGTGACCAACCTAGACCTTCAAAAGTTCTGCAACAATTCTTTTCAAACAGCTGACTCTGTCCAAGCAGAACCACAAACTCACAATAGCCAGCCTTTCACAACAAACAGTATTTCATCACTATCAAACACACACACACACACAATTAACAGGTACACAGAAAGGACATGGTATACAGAACTACTCGATAATCATCACTTAGTAGCTCAACACATTCCTAGACACACAACTCAATCTTTAACACACAGACAGCAAGCAGGGGGAACTGAAGGCACAGCAGAAGCCAGGTTAGAAGGGATGAAGCAAATTAAAGAAAAAGACCGTGCAGGGACTCGGAGGGAATGGTGTGATGAAGTAGGTGCTAACTAAAGGAGATGGATATATGCTACGGTCATCCCCACCCAAAGGGAAACCAATGCAGACACCAAAGTGCTTTTTATTTGGGCCGTTTGGGTGATGACGATGAGCCCGGGACTGTGTGAAGCTGTGTTGGTTATTTCAAACCAGTGGAAACAGTTTGTTCTCTCTCTCTCGTTCTCTAATTATCCACGTGGCTTTTCAAACAGAATAAGTGACTCACGTTCTGTTCTTGACATCTGTGGTTAAATGACCAAAATGTTTTAGAAACAAAAAAAAAGATTTTTTCCAATTAACAGTTTGATCGATGGCCTCCTCAGAACTGGAAAAAAGGGAAAAAAACTAAATAGGCAACAACATGGCGTTGTTGTGGATAGATACTCTCTCAGAGAGAAAAAGACGATACAAACGTCCAATATAGATTCCCGACATGATTTCAAGTAACACGGGCATTGCGGATTGTCCCGTTTCACCTGATTTATCTAAATCTATCTTACGTCTATCTTATTGTCATTGTTGCTCTTTTAAATAAACGTCATTATTCAATTATATACTCTTTGGAATAAATAAACGTGATTATTTATTTCAATGAGTATCAGTAGTATTATTGTCATTATGTTTACATATGGATTGAGTGCGTTTTAAACTTTTGCGGTAATACGTAAAGGTAAGTCCTGGCTCATGAGGTGCCTGTACCTTCTCCTTGTCGCTGGCCTCTCTTGCCACAGTGGAACCCTGGGAAAAAAAAAAGAAGAAGAAAGGAAATTACTTTCCATTAACCAGTTGCCACTGGAAGCACTGACTGGAAAGTCCTGCTTTGGTCGTTTCCCTTACCCACCACCGTCTTGCACTCAGTCCTGCAAACACTCATAACTCTTACGCATGAACACACAAGCTCATCCAATCATACACACAAGGCAGAGTGGCTAAAAATGGTTTCAGTCTGTTCTAAGGCTGCTTTATCTGAGTCTCAAAAGTCAGATAAATTACTTTTTTCATCAACATATAACCAAACCTCACTTGACAAAGTATAACTTTCTGGAGGAGTTCATCGCCCCCATCGTCGCGGTATCTCAAAAGAAAACACAGATGTCTTTCTACGGCATCTCTGAATTCAATGAATGGAAAGACGGCCAGTCCGGCACCAAATCTTGGAAAATCAAATACTCAGAATCTGTGTGTATTGTGTATGCTTAGTTAACTATTTGACAATTTCAACGGTAAACTGACAGACGTTTATATGAATAATTTCTTAGAAAAAAAGCTCGGAAGATGAGTTAAAATTAAAAACTATAGGCTAGATTTCTATACTTTTACTCTCAGTGGGCAGAGACAATTCAAAATGTGCTTGTTGCACCCTTTTCAGTTTCTGCTTATTTATTTTAGTCAGACTTCTTTGGTCTATGCTAATCCCTCTGCATTGGATGAGAAAATCAGCACACAGATTGAAAGAGATTCTATCCTTATGATCTTAGAGAACTGTATTTAAAGTCCTTACACAGCAACCATTCCCAACCTCAATGTTTGTACAATATGATGATTATTAGCTTGCTATATTTTGACAGATGTGGCTTTAATGGGAGGAGCGGGTCACGTGCCGTACATCCACCGTCTCATTCTATTCTATCCACTCCACTGTTCTATGTCTTTCAATTTCCCGTTGAAATGTCCTCAAAGTGAATCATATGAGATGACCAGATACTCAGAGTTTGACGTTTTGTAAATGTTGATTTAACTCCAGCCCTCCTACCTTGAGATCATACTTTTTGTAGACAGAGAGGCGGTGGGAGAAAACATTGCGCGTAACAATCATGTAGGTCTCATCTCCGTCCACTGTGAGTCGGTACATCCCCAGAAACTGAGGCAGAAGTGTGTTGCCATGGCACTCCACGATGAACTACCGAGAGAGAGAAAGAGTGAGAGGATTTTCAATTAATCTCAATTTAAGAGTGACAAACTTGAAAAAATAAGATGAATCTGTAATTTAATACTTAAACACAGCTGCAAAAAAGTGTTCCACTTGCTATTTTTACCTGATGGTATTTCTTCAGAATGTTATGCATTTCAGCGACATCCTCACTGCTGATGGTTTTGATGACGTAGCGTTTGTCATAGGAGGTGTGGAAACGGGCGCCGCTCCGTCCCTGGGCCTCACTGTTCAAGGGAGCGCTACGTGTCAGAGAATTCTGAAAATGAACAGGAAAAAAAAGACAGATTAGCTATTGCTTGGGTTTAACACACTAAAATGTCAATACTTTGCTTTTGTTAGTTTTACTCACACTATGCCTTATTAGTGCCCTTTTGGATGGCCTATGCTAAAGATTGCACAAAGATCACATGTCGAAATTGCTGACTGTGATTTCTTTCCGAGTTGCTGAATACTTTAAGGGACAGTTTAAGTTTTTAAAAGTGGGAAAGGTATGAGGTATTTAACCTGAATTACTCTCTATTTTCTTTTAACCAAGCCCGACTCTACCCTCGTCGTGTCCGACCACCTCCCAGCCTCCACTCGAGACATATGGAATTCTGACCCTTATGCCTGCTGCCCATCCAACGCTACACACAAACAGCTGCTGCCCAGACTTTGGAGCTCAAAAGTAACATGATCCAACATTCATGGCTCAATGCCTCATTCTCCAAGAATGCCCAATGTCCTCTGCCCTTATTTCCCTTTCCCAACTTCAACTTCAACGCATCAATTGTCTGTATTGCAAAGTGAGAACTAACCTTTGAAGCGCATGCTAAAACAATTGATAACGTACATTCAATTGTTACGTTTAGATGCCAAAATTACTTGCAGTCTTGTTTCTGGAACGCCAAACACCAAGACAGCCACCTAAAATCCAGATGCCGGTGGAACGTTGAAGTGCTTTATGTAACAGGCTGAGAATGTTTAGGAGGCCCTCTGCCCGAGGCTGGCATAGTAAAAAAATAAATAAGAAAAACATCCAATGTTCTAATATTTTTTTTTGTTTTAGTTGGCCGTTTTACACTAAATGCGTTAGTCATAATGTGAGGGAAAAGGGTTTACATGTAACACAATAAAACTTAAGGTTACTTGTGCATGTCACCAAAAGAGCAGAATTGCAGCTGTTGGTACCTATTGGCTGTAATGAGGAATAATACCAGTGTAATTATAAATAATACCACTAGGCTGGTTGTAGTTAAAAAAGAGAGAAATCTGGACAAACAAATAAACCTTGTGAGCGCAGCTCTAACACTGGCCAGTGTCTCAACACCCTGGACTGCCCACTCTCTTTAGCCAGCGGAACCCTAATGTAAACATGTGAGAAGGACAGCTGCACTGGGCTGGGACACAATGACCTCCAAATACTGCCAACTCACTGCATGCACAGGGAATGGGGATTTACTGGAAAAGAGAGGAAAGGAAGATGAGGGTTGTGCCGAAACAAAAGAGGGAAAGGAAAAAGCGCAAAGGCGAAACACTTGAGCTGGCAAAAAAGATTTGTTTTTTTTAGCACCGGGAGGTTGGGGTTTTAAGGTGCCAAAAAGTATTCACAACAATCAAGTACAGTGACCAAAGAAATCCAGGGACAGTGAGGTTTTGACATACCGAGAAGTCGTGATCGTCAATGCCAAACCGCTCTCTGAGGTTTCGAAACACCAGGGGGCAGTACTCCTTAAACTTGAAATGGCTGGGCATGTTCTCCCTGTGAACACACACACACACACACACTTTGATATGTTTTCAGCAAATATGAAAACAAAATGTATGTTTTTTAGGTGTAATTTGTTCAGTGATGTGCATTCATTGCACATGAAAATACACAAAAAAAGATCTTACTTGTTAAAGAGGTGGTTGTCCACTTTGATCTTTGAATAGGCCTTGAAGTCATCTGGCATGAGCATAATGGGGATTTGAACATGGCTTAACTCATTTATCTGGACAGAAAAAAGAAAAGAACAAATTAATTAGAGCTCATTCATTTATATTATATATACACACACGCACAACTTTCAGGAGTAGATAAGCTCCACAATCTCATAGGACATGTATTAAAAGGCCATCGGGAAATTAAGACTTCAAACACAGTTTTGCTAGCACATTTTTGTCATAATGGCAATTCAACTAAATGCCATATTACCGGAGGCTTGAATAAACCTCGTACAATGAACTAATACTACGGTTTCAAACACATGAGGTACATCGCAGGGGTTTACATTTGGAGCTGGTCGTGCATCGCGTTGCTGTAATACATTAGACATGACATTTGTTATGACTCAGACACAGCTTGACACACATAATGGATGTGTGCGTGCTCACATATTTGTTGTTGGCTCCAGGCAGGGAGGCTCGCAGTTTGCTTTATTCTATTAATAACTTGTCATTCCACCAATCACAGTCATGCTGCAGGTGTTCTCGATGAACTAAAAATATTATCTGCCGTGCATAATTACTACGCACACACAAACCAGTTTGATTTTTTTTCTATCCTGTATTTTGACGTGCAACTAATCGTTCTTTACAGTGTTATTTAATATATTTTTATCTCACACTTTATACAACGATTTAAACAATTCTCTTCCTTGTAACACGTTTCTGGACCGGACAGAACAATCCTGCAACCAATTAATAGCTTTGTGCTTACCTCATCTCATGTCACCCTAAAATGTATGCTTCAACATATACTGGTGCTGCCTTTTTTTTCTTATCTACCAGGATACACAAATTATTTTATATTTTCCTTCTACTGTTCATTTTGCCACTAATCATTTATCACAGCATTTTTTTTAAATATATTTTTGACAACACTACACAGAGGCAGATGGGACATTTGCAAGAATGCATCTCAAACAAAGACGGAAGAGTGAACACGACACAGAATGGACCCATTCTCAACAGAGCAAATCATTTTCTGCAAGTCTTATTGAGAAAGTAAAATATAGGACTGAAGAAAGAATATAAAATGTATGGTTTAGTTAACATCTTTCACATGTTAATCACAATGACAAAGCGCCATCCGAAATACCTGGACCAAGTGCAATATTACTTGTTCAAAAGCTACTTTTAAATTGCTATGTTTCAAATCACAGGACTATAAACCTCTGTCTGGAGGAAAGAAGCACACATTCACTGTTAAAGAGCGTCATTCAAAATTTGCCAACTACTCTACCTGTCAACAAAGCTAACAAATCGGATGTAAACAGCTAGCATATAACTCGCGTAACTCAAGCTCAACAGTGGTTTAACATGGCCTTATTCTAAACAATGGCTGGCTACATGCTGCCAACTGCTGTCTTGGAAAACGAGTGTGATTTGTTGTGCTTTTAAAAGTGAGCCGGTTCAATCTGTTTCACTTGGAGGCTGCCATCAAAGAGGACAGGATGACTGATACTATTTTCAGCACAACAGACCCATCGTCTTCACACTGGGATAAATTCTGTTATTTCTATAAAAGTATTTCTGTTATACATTATACATTTCACTGATCGACAATTTTTAAGTTTTTCTGATATTTTATGGATCAAACCGATCGATTATGAAAATAATCATTAGTCGCAGGTCTACTTTTATGTACATCTTAATGTTGACGACTGGACCGCAGATATATAAAATGCATCTGAAAGGCTGGAGAATTAATTAGGTCATCGTCAAAGGTCGGCCAACATCATACCAGTTACACCTTTTTTTGCATACAATTGTTTCACTTCTCTTTTCAATGTAGCAAACACAATGGACACAAATATAACTCTGACCTACTCGATGACTGGTCAAATGTCAAACAAAATCTTGTTTGGTCATCTGTAAGGGTCTACTGTTTTTTTAACACTATTAGCAATACCAATTTTATAATGTTGTCTGGGAGGTGAGGGTTACAATTCAAACTATTATCTGGGATTATTGTACACTTTTAAGCCATGGAAGAGAATGAAAGAAAACATATCACGTTGCAAAAATAAAAGAGAGGGAAAAAGCATAACTGAAAAGAGAAGACAGACAAGACAGAACTACACAGATCAAGCAGGGCAAGCAAATACACAGATGACATATGGGAGTACATTTTTGTGACCCGGCGTGACAGGCACCGACGTTGTAGTGATGCTATAGCACAGATGCATTCTGGGTACTCGGCAGGGAGATGTCGCCTCATCAACAAAGCCATGTTTCACACAAGGGCAAAGACAATGCTGACAATGCCTTGCCAAGTACACGTTCCCATCTGACGGGAAACCAGTGTACTGAATACTGATTAAAATGATCGACTCATGCCTGCACATAGGAATGAGTTGTGGACATTTAGTATGAGTCATACTCCAGTACTGGTCAAAATGACTTGATCAGATATCATAAAATGACACATGTAAAATCTTTGAGGACGACGCTTTTGAATTAAATTGCATTATTGCGCCGCTGTAATGTTTAAAAATCTGATGCACAGACATGTGCACAGTTCAGCATATTAAGCCGAATGTCCTTTTAAGCACATACTAAATAACATGCGTCTTGTCTGAGCCGCTATCTTGAGCACAGTTTTGTTTAATCAGTCACATCCAGCAGATCTGCTCGTCTTCCTGCAGCTATCAAACTTGCAGACAAATTTCACACCACCACTTCCTGTTTGTCTCCATGGTGATGAGGACTGGTTTTCCGGCCCAGAGTGAAGCAAGTGTGTGCTCTTGCTCCTTTGGACAGGAAACTGGTGAAGAGAGCATGCTCTGTCAGCATCATGGTGTTGTGTTATCTCTCTGAACAATTACAGTCAGATGACTTGCACTTAGTAGATGACAGCCCACTAATAACACTGATGGCAAAGAAACTATTTTTGATTGATTACGCATTAGTCGTTTGTTTTCGTTGCTGACAAATATCAAAGTCAAATCAAAACTGAAAAAGGACATGCCACCAGGATGTGTAGGCTTAAGGGACACAATTTATAATGGATGGGAAAAATCGGACCATCATCTGTTTCATCTTTTCAAATGTTTCAGTTTCTGACTTTCAAAATACTACCAGGTGTTCTAAATGTAAAAAGTAAAACTATGACATGCCAGTTGTGATTAAGTTCCTCTTGAAATCACACACAATGCTACCCATTCCAAACAAAGCATTTTAATCTCAGTTAATGTCTAATTCAACCATTATTTTTTTAAATCACGCTTATTTTGTTTCTACATAATACATGCAAATATTTAATTGTTGTGTATTATGCATGCTCTACTATTTACAATGTGCACTTAATTATGTATAGATTTATTGTACTTCAGTTACTCACTGCAAATTCTTTTTAAAAACTATACAATAGAAAAGAATAGAATATCACTTTAACACCTCAAAAGAGAAACTAACCGCAGAAGAACAACAGATGAAATAATACACTGACAATAATAGATGATACCCAAATTAAGACAAAATATAATGGAAGATAAATGAATGCAAGAAAAAACACGTTAGATAGAAACCGTGGGAGGGCAAGATGAAGCTACATAGATATTTATCAGTTAACACAAAGCGCTGTCCTAAAAAGTGGTGACTGGTGGCTGATGATACCTACAAATCCAATTGCTCCTGAGTGAATGATTTTTGGAGAACTGTGAGCTCGCTGACTGAGAAGCTAGTGTAGTGAGGTGTACTGTATATTCAACTGCACTTTTTAAATTCTAGTTATATTAAAGCACGTACAGTGTTTTAGTGCCAAACTGTCAATTATGTGGGTGTAACTGAGTGTGAATGAAGTGTGAAAATGACTGACATACTAAAATATACTTCCTCAAAGTCTTATTTACAAAATATGAAAAGTGTCGGTGGATTCAGATTATTGTATTTTAGACTTTTTATTACCCGAATAGACTGAAATAGAATATGCAAGGTAAAGAAAACTTATGTCTCAATGTCAGCATCTCCAAGAGGGTTAATTTGTCTATTACCAGTCATGCTTCCATTCATGTTTGAACGGAAAATGACAAATTACGACAGGGAAATTATAGTTGTGCTCAAAATGTACACACGTACACAGACACACAAACACACACCTGTAGACAGCTCAGCAAGTCTGTTGTAAAGCCTGTGCTACGAAATGTTGGTTATTAAAGGATGTAGTGGTTTAAAATGACTGTGCAACAAACAGGATTATCTTACATGGCCTGTTCTGCCCAGTGAATCAATCTACTCGGCAACAAGTTGCATCATATTTGGATAAGTTGCGTGCCACTGACTCCAACAGAGACACAGACGGAAGAACGTGAGTGAATACAAAATAACGTGTGTTGTTCAAAAGTCACTGTGTCACTGCCTGAGGGTTAGGGTATAAATATATAGAAACAGACTCAACTACTCTGACTCAGAGAGGCAGGGAGAGTAAAAGAAAAGGGACAAAGGGGGCAGGGAATAAAAGTGAGCCAAATAGACAGGATGACCCAAAAAGGCTGTGACAAAAACTGAATTAACCTACAGGATGGGGAGGGTATATGTCTTACATAAAAAAGACCTAAAAGACTTAATCACATCAATACAATTATTATTAGTTCCTAAATGTATGATAAAGAGGGACGCTGAAAAATGTCACAAACTCAATAGTTTTCAGCCCTTACCCCTGCATGAAAATAATAACCCATCATAATCACTGAATATGTGTTGTATTTTCTTTTACAACAATCACAGTGTTATTTAGGTCTGTCCTTAAAAAACCCCCACAAGGAATGAACAGAATTTGTTGTCTTCTCAAAGATCAATAGCAGGTGAGAGGCAACAGCAGGTTAGGAGCTGCTGAAGCCAAAGCAATGATTTACACCCGAGTTGCCTTAAGCAGCGACAATGCAGGTTTCCAACTGGTGACATATCTGCACAAAAGCCAACAGTAGAACACATTCTGGCATGTTTTTCATTCCAATGGTAAACGACACTTAAGACACCCCAAGGACTTGTTACTATCTACTGAATCGCTTTTTTTCAAATTACCTCATTGCGGGGCATGTTTATTTATTGTATTATATCTATTATTATATTATTTATGTTTCATTGTAAGATTTAGACCACCTAACTAGTCATCTGATTAATAATTTTGATGGAAGGGAAAAGAAAACCAGTTTAAGAGATTGGCGATAGAAAAAAGAAACATCAGAATTCAGTTGCCCTGATTTCTAGATATTGGCACTGGCCATAGTCAATCCCATATTTCTTTAAAAACAGTGCCCAAAAGAGAACTAATCTTTATCTGTAATATCATACAGCCTTTAAAACAGGAAATTATTTTGTGGCAATTAGTTTGAGATGTGGTAATCTTGTAGAAGACTCCAGCAGTTTTTGCAACCACTGACCTTCAGTGTTGCTTTAAACAAAGATTTTTCATTTAGGCTCCAACATAAGCAAGTACAGTTTCAAAGCAAAATGGGCAACCTGTTATGAATACTATTCAAGTCAAGTAACCACACACACAAGTTGACATATACCTGTCTTTTCTCAGACACTGCAAAAAAATGGAGTCTGATGACAATCTTTGCTTCGTTCAGCCAGAAGAGTGGTTGCATCTATGGCTCTCTTGTGTTGCCTATAGAGTAACTCATCAATCTCCTTTCTTAAAAGTGTCAGTTCTTTCATTATTATGTTCCCACAGCAAGAACACTGTAATTAGTCTAGCTTTCAGGAGGAGACAGGCTTGACTAGCAGGCTACAGTGGAAATGGGGCAGTCCTGACTATCTACTATTCAGATTCGACTAAAAACGTGGACTTATGTTTCGTCTTCACTCTGACTTCCACAAACTGGTTTATGGGTTATTTCAACTCATTTGAAAAAATGAAGTCTGCAAAGACGAGAACAACACACGCTTATTTCAATATGAATCGTCTCTGGCAATAACAGTCTGGGTCTGTGATGTGCCATACACACAACTGAATCCAAGCGCTCGATGGATAGCTCCCACCTAACATACTTAACTTTATTCTAAAACAACATAACAGTTTTCATTACACACGTCAAGACTCTGTAGAAAGGAGCATGTTTTTGCATGTTGCCTCAATACTATGGAAACATGTAGGCTTTCCTTTACACTATCGTATAATTTGCAGGTTAATATTACTTTAGCAAACTCCATTCTAAAGCAATATTATAAAATAAATAAATAAATAAATAAATAAACGCCCAAGCAATAACTTAGCACCTTAATGGCGACAGTGCATGAAATGTCAAATTTATTTTGCCAATGGTGAGAAACAGAGTCCCTTATCAAGTGATGAGAAAAACAGCAGGAGAGGTAGCCTAAGGCATAAGAAGGAAATGTGCTGGTGGCAGCCGTGTTCTATTATGCAACGCAAGTGAACAGTTTGAACATGTAGATCCTACAAATGGGAAGATTTTTATGGTTGTGAGACAGAGACGAAGATGTTTATCATATGACAATATTGCACCTACTACTCTGTCAGACATTTGAAATATTGCCCAAGTCCAAAAATGCACTTCAGCATTTCTTTCATTGGCCATTCTGAAAAAAATTGTTTTCCTGTGATTTACTGTAATCAACAGTTGTACATTCGAAATGCAAATCTTAGTGAATTTAGTGAGTAAAATGATGTTAACTTTGAGAAATGTCAGCTTAACTAATTGAAATCTCAGCTGTTTTGAAAAGCTAAAATGTTCTGTCCTGCTGTCAGGCAAGTCTGAGCAAGCTATGACCTCTCAACTCCCTCATGAACTCACATCCTCTGTTTTTTAGCCTGTAAACACATGGTAAATGGTTGTTCCAAAGCTGTTTCAATGATAATAACATTTTCTGACTTTTGGAAAAAGGGCAAATTAATTGTAGTTTTACTTTCAGTCTCTGTGGGAAAAAGGTTTTTGTCATGCCAAGTGATAATATGGCAGATAACATAACGACATATGTGGGATGACAGCATTTTAACAATCATTTCATTGTGATTGCTTTACTATTTAAAAAGTGAATTACTGCAGTACATTACTGCAAAGAGTTAAAACATTGCTTTAACCCTGGGGCTTAAAACTAAAGCCAGGTGACTATAATCCATTTACAGACAAGACAACAGCTTAAACACAGCCTCAACTGCCTATGCCTATGCCTATGCCTTATATATGTTAATTTATACCCACACTAAATTTCCACCCAAATCCTTAGGCTAAAAATCAGACACTAGCACACCAATATCCATTTAAGATCCCTGGATCCCCAAACAATTACAGAAATGTGGACTCTAAACAAACTAGCTCTTGAGGCTACATCTATAACATTATGGGTTTTTTTTTTTACAAAAGGTTTCCTTCATGTGTGTCCATTACAGCACACCTGGAAAGTTACATCACTATTCATGAATAGCAGGTGTACACAGCAACAGCAGATGTAATCCATTTTCACATAAAAACATACTGTGGACTGGGTCTTGGAAACTAATCATAATTCAAAAACATGGGTTGTGGTTGTAAGTACATTGGCAAGATTTTTTTGACAGTAACAGGAAGAAATAAACCAAGCTCAAATGAGGCCAACCCATCAGTGCAAAAACTGCTGCATTATTCACATTGAAGAAATCTGTTTGGCATAATGTATCTGTTCCAAAGTGAAGACATGAAAGGTATTTATATTAAGGCCAATGTGACCCATAAATGTTACACCAAATAGATTAAATAAATACATGTGCAAGTGGACTCATACGTTCATAAATTAACTTGGTTATTAAATAACTCTAAATTGGCTTGCTAATTGCACTGTACACTTTCATAACATCTGAGGATTGATGCCACATGCAAAAAACCAAGCAGGACAACTACAGGCAGGTACTACTAACATAACGTTACTCCCCTTAACTCACATCAAAGATAAATTAAGGTTACAAAAAACAAAACTGAGCAGCTTTCTGTATCAAAGAGTTGGAATACTTCTACTAAGTTCTCTTCGCTCTTAACGCTCAAATAAATAAATTGAATGAACTTTACTGTAATTGCCATGTTATGATAATCAGAAATAAACAGAGTGAGGGATGGAGGAGAACACAAGACTGATCAAGTCAAAGACCTACAGATTAATATTGTCTTAAAACCCAGATTGAGCATAATCTTGATTGATTCTTTTTGATCTTATGATTATGGGTGTAAAATGTCTGCATGAGGGTTCAGTGCTTGAGATTTGGTGCCAGAAATATCTGTGTCCCCTGTCTGCTGAGTTTCCTCTCACTCAGTCCAACATGAGAATTGGCCCACTGCAAATACTCAGCAAAGGAAGAGAAAGAGAGCAGAGATAAGCTGTCTTACATGGATGGGAAGATGTGCTCTCTCATGACACAGAGCCCCAGGAGCTTATCCTACATGTGCACAACAGGAAGCCAAAAGAACTAGTCCACTGCTCTCTGTCTGTTTGTCTCCCTCTCACACACGTTCAAGTGCAGTTATCAAATGCAGTTGTCACTGTAAAAGAGCGACCACAGAAAACAAACCTAATGATTGACTTAATGAGTCTTGAAGAGAATCACACATTTATAGTAAAAGCACGAAGGCCAAAGGCCAACCGTTGGACAACTGACACCTAAATGAGCTGAAATAACACAGCGGTTGACAGTTGACAGTGAGTAGCTAAGGCATAATGTGACACAAAAGTGAATCCTAATTTGATGATTAGTTGTTCCGACTCACCGAATGGTTGACTCCCCACATCAACACGCTGATCAGAGGGTCGCTGGCACGGAAGAGCTTCACTTTTTGAGCAACGAAGTGTTTTTTCTTGGTCTTCGTTTTGCTCGCAATGGATGCGGCAATGCTGCTCGCCGTAGCCATCTTAAAAAGCAAACTGGCTGATTAATATACGATGATCTCGACAGAGTATTTTGCCTGGAAGAGGCCACCGGTTCGCGACTAAATAACACCAACACTATTCATTTAGCCTGTTCGGAAATCAAAGTGCCCCAATTCTTTTCCTTCATCCAACGCCCCTCACAGCCTAACTGACGCTGTGCTTCTATGTCGACGAGTATGTGTGGAGGGTGAAACACGCGATGTTAAGTTAATACTGCTTCTCCCCTTTGCCTACTGACATACCGCTGCTTCCCTCATCCCACATCATAAGTCACCTCTCTTCCTTCCTTGACTTGCCTCGGGCTCTCCGCACCTCTGCCCGTGAGCTCTCACTGAGCTGGCGTTAGCATACCCGTGTAGCTTGCTAGCTAGAAACACATTCGCGAATAATTTCGTACAATTAGCGCAAAACGGTTAACAAACGAAGCACCGTGACAGAGGGGAAACTGATGACGCGCCACGCAGCCTTTCAACAACCTGTTAAATGATATGTTAGTAAAAGCGAATGGCTAACTAAACGCTCTTGACTACCAGCTAACATTAGTCCGCACCGACCTTCGCTAACGTGCCAGCTGCCCACTGACAGCACAGCGCAGGGCTCCGTTGGTTAGCCAGTTACCACTAGCCTGCAAAGCTAGCTGTTATCATTAGCTGGCAGCTTACAACCGCGCGGCTGAATACTCCTCCTACGCGTTTGTGCTCAGTCTGCAGAGACTGGCATGTATCCTGTCATGTTCGCGTCCCGTTTGAATTTAACGCCGATGTTTAGACGTGCTTTCAAACGGGTGACCAGCTCCTACTACTGCGGCACTGGGATTCATTTGTGCCGCTGTCAAATGACAGCTCGACGGGGGGAGGTGACAGCCTGAGCGTTGCAGTGTCTGCTGCGCTGATTCGCTACAGCACCCTCCCTCCCTCGGGCCAGTGCTACTTTTCTGTGCTTTTTAATAGCAAATAGTGTGAATCTCAATTTGCATTTTGATATTCATTTGGGGATTAGGCAAATTGAACACTCTAAATTGACCGTGAGTGTGAGAGTGGATGCTTGTTTGTCTCTATGTTCCCCTCGGATGGACTGGCGACCTTCCATGGTGTACCCTGCCTTTCGCCCCGTCAGCTGGGATTGGCACCTCCTCATGTGGAGGATAAAGCAGTAGAAGATGGATGGATATTAACTTTTATATTATGAGTTAAAGGGGTAGTTCAGCTTTTGCAAGAGGCATTGACATATTATCGGCATAGACTTCACTTCAGAGCGCCATTCCCAAGAATATGCCTGCAGACTCAGGATCAAATTATTAGTCACTTTTTAATTGAAAAAAAGAAGAAGTCAATTTTGAGAAAAATACTTCCTGGACAAGACTGACGAGGTTGTGTTCAGGACAAATGACCACTAGCATAATGGAAATCAGACATAATATTTACAAAATAAAAGTCTCACATTAGCATTTTAATAAAACGTTTTTTAGTTGCAATAAAACTTTGAGATCAAATATTCCATGGGTTCTGGAAAAAAATTATCAAGTTGTCCTCGGGACAAAAACGAAAAGAAAACAAAAATTGAATGTGCGTCAACTGATTTCCAGGTGCGAGCACGTGTTCTCATCGTCTAAGCACTCGATTACATCCAGCCCTTTCATTATGGATCGCTTTACCAGAGATTAACTTGACGCTCATTTCAAACAGGCGAATGAAAATGGCCCACGTTACCAGAGGTAATGTCTTTCGAGGTCCGTCCCATGGCCGCTGTTGCTATAGCAACGCAGCGTCACCCCTTTCTAAACATAAAGTTGATCCCGATTCCTCTGGTCGGCTGGTATTCTTCATCGTTTCCCGTTGAAAAAGAACAGGTAAGCCGCATTGTTTGTTTGTCTGTTACTTATTTCGAGCGTTTTTAACCGTCGCCTAGGAGATTTTGTTTTTTGCCGTTTTTTGTCTGTTTGTGAGCAACGTGACTCAACATCTTAAGGGGATTTATCATGTAGGTTCTATTGTATTATAGATTAAGGTGGTAAATTGAATTTGATGTATTGAAACGGAGGGAAACTGAGCATAATTTAGCTAATTTAAGCTTCTTTCATGCACTTTGCACAAAGTGCACTGCAGTTCATTAACCATGGGGATTAAAAACAAGGGACAATGTCAGCACAGCAGATATAAAACAAAAAAGTGAACATGAAACTAATGGTGAAAACTCTACTGTGACATTCCAGCTGATGCAAAACACCAAAGAAGAAGAAGAACAACAAGGAAAAGAGAAGTAATGATTAAATATAGAAGAAGGAAGTAATGCAACACACACTATGGATGACAGCTACAGTAAAACACCACCAACCAACCAACAAAGCAGGTTATTGTGGTTTTCTTTATGAGTTTGCACGTGATGTCACGTAAAGATGACATCACAATGTGTCACGATTGCATATTGACGTAGGTGAGTTCCCAACGTGACACCGACACGAGATGATGTCACATTAGTGTGACATCATCTATGGTTCTGTGGCAGCTCTTCTGCCTTCTGTGCAGCATTAAAGAACACGTATCCTTTGATGCCGCCCCACGTCTAGTAATTAACTATACATATTTATCTATATATCTGCAGTATGTTCAATCTGTCGAGCAGCTCCCTAAAATCTGGAAACGTGTTTTCTCTTTAACAGTCACACAATGGGAAAGAAAGCGGGGAAGAAGAAGGAGGTTGAAACTCCACCCCAAGAAACGGTGGGCCTTTTCTATAGTTCACTATAGGCTTGTTTCACAGCTATTTTGACAGGTCACAGAACAAAAAGCACAGGTGTAAATAATGGCTGGGTTCAGATTAGCTCCCTCAGTTTCAGGCTCTTACATGAATCGCTCATGTCGACAGTAACGCCTGTGCTTTTCCCCTGTCAAAACATGTCAAAATGGCTGCTGTGAAAAAGACATTTTTGTGTAAAGGCCTCGGCAACGCGTAACTAAAACAAACCTATAATTTCAAAGCATAAAAACATATCCGCTACATCTCAGTGACCCCTTTTCTCTCTCTCTCGCTTTCCTCACACTCAGTTTGACACTCTGCTCAGTACCCCAGCAACAGTAGTCCTGCTGCTGAGATCACCTGAGGAGGATATCCTGATTAAAGCCTGTGAAGCAACCCATGCATTTGCAGAGAAACAACCCCACACACACTTTTGTTGTTTATTGCTCACATCCCAACACTATACTGCGTCCACACTGACACTCACATTCTGATCAATTTCCCTGTCCACTGTCTCCCCCTGTTGCCAGGAGATGAGGACAAGATTGCTCTGCTGGGACTTGGCGTTTTGGAGCCTCTCTGTCAGCTCATCACTCACAGCAACAAGCTGATCAGACGCAACGCCTTCATGGCTCTGGGCAACATGGCCATGAATGGTTTGTCGGTCCAGATTTGCCTACTCAAAAATGTCTTGGTTATCTTATCTCCTTGTCAGGCAGTTGACTTAATGATGTGTTAACTGGTTAACGTCCTCTCTTGTTTCTATTCAAAGGTGACGTAAAGAATGCTCTGAAAAAAATGGACGTTATTCCATCGATTATAATCAACCTATCACCTGACGGTGAGTACTTTTGATGTCACATCATTTTTCTGAGGCATATTAAAAAACGATGATCGTTCTAATTTCCCCTATGTTCTATTTTCTCTTTTCCGAAGAGGACATAGTTGTCCATGAGTTTGCGACACTATGCCTGGCCGCTCTGTCGGTGGATTTTGTCTGTAAGGTCAAGATCTTCGACAACAATGGTTTACCACCACTCATCCAGCTCCTGTCCAGTTCGGACCCAGATGTTCAGAAGAACTCACTGGACGTCGTCTTCAACCTAGTCCAGGTCATTTAAAGTCATCAAGTCTAGGTTACAAAGCTAGTGTATATTAAAGTGATGTATCTTCTTTTTTTTCTTTCTAAAATCTAAATCTTGACCCCTGTGTCGTAGGCCTATCAGTACCGCGTGGTGGTTCATTTGTTGGGTGGCATCCCCCCGCTTCTGGAGCTGTTGAATTCAGAATTTCCTGTCATTCAGCATTTGGCTTTGAAGACGCTGCAGAATGTCACGACTGACAAAGACACACGCGGCACCTTCAGAGAGGAGCAAGGATTCGAGAGGATCATGGACACCCTCGATAACATGGTTGGGATCATGCTGCATTTCTCCTACATGCTTGATTTACTGGGGCCACGTACAACTTATTATTTGATTGAATTTTAGAAATCTAATTTTACTCTGCCTCACATTGTGGTTGTGACTGCTTGTTGCTTTTGAATGCTGCTTGCTGTCAGCTGAAATAGATACCTCTGAATTACCTCTTGCTTACCTTCTATTTTGTTCCTACAGGACTTTGGTGACCTTCATGCCGAAGCCTTACGTGTAGTCGCTAACTGCTTGAGTGACACGGAGAGTGTACACCTGATTCATGAGCGTGGAGGCCTGGCCAGACTGATGGAGTTTCTTCTGATGCCCAGCATGCCTGAAATCCAGTCCAACGCTGTCAAATGCATCGCCAGGATTGCTCTTAGCTGTAAGTGAGGGGAAGACGGGAGTTACGAGGGGAGTCATTCTGTAACACTGTATGTACCTCTTGTTCCATGCATGTCTTAGCCGAAAATCGAAAACTGCTGCACGAGCAAAATGTGGAGAATGTTCTGGTGGAACTTCTCTCCACAGAGGACATCACTGTAAAAACATCCGCCTGTCAGGCTGTGACTGCCATGAGCTTCCACTTATCGAGCAAAGAACGTTTCCGAGACCTGGGTATGTAAACAACTCCATGAGCGCCAACGTCGTCCACGCGGTGATCGCAATAGAGTCTAAAGGAGTTGGATTCACTTGTGTTTCAGGCGCTATCCCCGTCATGGTGGAGTTACTGAAAAGTGAGAGTTTGAAGCTGAGAGAGGCAGCAACCCAGGTCCTCTGTAACCTCACACACAACAACCAGCTTAATTCACTGTGAGTCACAGACAGCACTTCATAAACACACCATTTTATCCTTTTTGTTACACTTAACTGTTGAGTTTCACATAGAACCAGAGAAATATGTATTATATATATATTCCATATTCTCTGCAGAAATCCTATGTTGCATGAGAGAGTCTATAGTTGTCAGTACTTACAGTAAATCTCCCGTCCATTCCAATGGTATCTTGCAGAGCGGTGTACACGGCAAAAGGCCACAAGTTCCTCATCCAGCAGCTGTGCGGAAGCTGTCCGAGGGCAGTCGCCAACAGTGCCGCCACGCTTGGCACCATGGCAAGACAGGAAGTCATCCGCTGCAGCATCTTGTCACATGGAGCCGTGCAAGCTCTGGTGGAGCCCCTGAAGTCCAAAGACACAGACGTCTTGGTCAACACCACGCTGTGTCTGTCACTGCTGTCCTCTGACGCAGAAGCTAGATCAGAGGTGAGTGTTTGCACGCTCTATATTCCTGCTCTTCTTGTCGCGGACGACATGCATTACGACAAAGTTTATTATCACATATTACAGGGAAATGTGTCATTTCCCTGATATGTTTTTCATAAAATCCAAAGACGCAGTGTATGACCTTTGACCATTTTTGTTGTCATTGATATTCTGCCTCTGTTCGGTCCTTGAGAATGAGTCAGGTCTTTTTAGTCTAACTCCAACCCACTTACAGCTACTGTATCTCAATCTCGTTTTATGATTTGCAATGCTGTTGTTGCGTCTGTCTCTTCACTCGATCACTTACTGTGTGCGAGATGGAACTGTTGCCGGGCGACACTTGTGACGTGAACATTGCGATACTGAGAAACTGTCACGTGGAGCTGATGGGCTGCATTATGTGAACTCATCTGACAGTGGCTTCTCAGCACTCTCACTTTATCATGACAATAACTTTGTTTCTCCCCGATTGAGGAACATCCACACTTGACACCACAGCTCAATTATTATTACGATATTTTTATCTAGCTACTTCTTACTGGTATTATTATTATTATTTTTATTATTATCACCCTCATACATCCTTCATCTATGGCTTGTCCTTTTCTGAGGGCCACTGAGGAGCTGACACCAGTACCACGTGAGATCATGAAGATGATGATTATTATTATTGATTCTTGACATACACCTGTCCTTGAGATAACGTGTGTTATGAATCGGCACAAAGAAAGTGTCCGTGCAATTTACATTCTTTTGCAAAGCTCCTTAAAACTGATCCTCCTGTCCCTCATAGCTGCAGAGTAGTGGAGGCCTCCCCCCACTGGTCAATTTACTGCAAACCTATAACAAGGAAGTGTTGCACAATGCATGCTTGGCAATCAGCGTCCTTGCCCGTGATGAACCTGCTGCTGCGGAGATGTGCAGATACGGGTAAGACAAGTCATAAAATGTGTAAATGGAGGTGAACTTTGAGTGTAAAGTGCTCTAATTTATCAGCTTAGAGTAGTCTCTTATATGGCAAGTAGATGGCAGCATAGGACAGCATTACATGCCACACACTGTATGAATGTATGGGTAATACTCTTCCTGTTTTTTATTTAATCGTTTGCTTTTAATATTCAACATCAAAGATCAGATTTTATGTATGTGCCTGAGCTTAATGTGTTCATGTGTGTGTTTCAGAGCCTTGGAAATGCTTCAGGAAATCAACATGTCAGTGAACCGCAGGAGCAATTTCAGTGAGACGGCCATGAAGAGCCTGCTTGACTCCAACTTGTCTGTTAAATACAGCCTGACGGGTCAGTTGGCCTCCACTGACATCATCAGTGATGGCTTCTATGATGCAGGGAAGGTACGTCCACAAAATGAAATCGTCTCTTCCCTCTTTTAGATGGGTTAAATCATGAGACTTTATATTTCAAATGATCGTATGGTCTCTTCTCTTTACCCCTCAGGGTCGTGCAGGACAGAGGGTTCTGACTTTAGAGGAGTTTGCAAATCAGCCACTTAACCAGCGCCGGCCCATCATTGTTGTCAGCACAGCGTATGAGTCCAGCCACGATCATGTCTTAATCCAGTTAAGGAATTGTCCTAAACTTACACACAAAATACATTTCACACCATGGGTTTGCAAACACAAAAAGAGATTAGAAACAAACAAAATAAATGCACCAGCTACATATTGCACAAAATGCAGAGTGGGATAAATAATCACAGCAACAATACAAATTCTAGTGAGCATCAGGTTTCTGCACCACCAACACCCTGTAGTTTGTCAATACAATTTATTGTGGCTGTTACCCTCACCCTCCCCTTGTCTGCTCCAATCCAGTGCTCCACTTCTATTTTCTACAGTTCTCTTTTTTTCCCCTTTCCTGTTGCCTTCATTGTACCCCATTAGTGAGGCCTCACAGGATAAATAACCCCACTTTTCTTTAAAGACGACGCAACAACACGGGCAGTGCAGAAGAGCCTTTGCGTTTAGGGGATGAACAACAAACACACAAACATGTGCATATGCACGCACACCCGCGAAGATGCACCTTACGATTCATTTTACACGACGCTCATCCATGTTGACATATACACAACACAATAATGTCTATGGCATTTTGATGAATTAACTATTACTACTATTGCCCTAGAGATCTAATCCCACTTTATCATGCAAACACACATCAGGAATTCTTAAATAGGGTGTTATGTAATCCATTAATATTCTCAACCATAGCATCCTATGACTGAATGTAAACCTTTTTTCTTCTTTTTTCTTTTAAAGGTTTCAAAACTCTTCTTCCATCTCGAATCTTATCTAAATCAGTGTATGACCTTGGGGTTTAGCTTTTTCTCCTTTCTCTGTTTTGGCCGAGGGCCTTTCTGTGTTTGCATGTTCTCCCCTGTACTCTGGCTTCCTCTCACAGCCTAAACACATGCAGATCATTGGGTTAATGATTAGCTTAATTGTGCACTCTAGATTGACCGTAGGTGTGAATGTGACACTTACTTCACTTCTTTTTCAACGTTCTCTCTCTGTAGGAGGAAGAAAGGGAAACATTTGAAGCTGAGGGACGACATCTCATTGCAGAGTTTAGTTAAGACAACCAAAGAATGCATCCTCCCACTGGATGATGAACGAGAGCAGTATGCTGCCTTGGCCAGGTGATGGATTAACGCAGTTAGCACACCTATCACTGACATGCAGCGATGCGGTGAAGAGGAAAATCACACTTTAAAATGATGGCCATTCATCATTTTCTCAAAAATGACAGAAACAAATGTAAACAACACACAATATACATATGAAATATGTACTGTATGTGCATCTAATCAAACAGGCTGGTGAGTGAAGCCATGGGTGGAGAGGTGAAGAGGGAGAAGTTGCATGAATTCGCATGGGTGCTCCACATCAGTGAGCTCAAGTCTCAGCTGCAGTCCAACATTATTCCCATTGGATTGATCAAAAGAGGATTCTACTGCCACCGGGCACTTCTCTTCAAGGTAACACAGACAAAACACCAAATCATCAGCTTTTACACCTAAGCTCCGAGTTCTACCGTCCTCCTTTTTTTTATTACATTCTCCGTCCTCTCTTTTAATTTTCAGTATCTGGCAGATTGCATCAGAGTGAGCAGCACACTTGTTAGGGGCGAGTATGATCGGGCTTGGAACGAGGTGTTCTTCTTCACCGGGAATCGAGCCAGGATTGGACACTGTTCGCAGCCCAGCCGCTACATAGTTGACCTCATGCACCAGCCTGGAAGCCTGTTGGCAGCTAATGACCCTGCTGCTGTACGTTACCAGACTATATAAACCAGTAACACTATATCGCAGTTATTCCCAGAGGAACAGGTGGACCTCAGACCAGGCTATAAAAATACATTCACCAATTTGATTTAAACCTATTTTCTGTTTTGAGGGGAACAAAATCAGTATTAAATTTGTTTGTTAGTTATTTACAAACGCAACACAGTGCGTTTTTTTGTTATATTTTGATCAATATTGAGTTCATGATTATTTATTCTTCATTTGTAATGGGTACAAATGTGGGCATCACAAATTTTGGTCGGTAGTTTTGTTGCATGCACAGGCTATAAAGGGAAATGTCGTCTGTGTATGAATGAGTCTTTTCTAATAAAAAGTGTTTCAAGATTACTATTATTATTAACAACTTCATTGTGACTTCATTGTGAATTGTGGCTCAGGTGTAGTGAAAGCCTACATTCATTCATCACGTACTGCTTTATCCTCATCCAGATGAGGGTCACAGGTCACTCGAGTCAATCCCAGCTGTACAATAGCTACACCCGCGACAGGCTGCCAGTTCATTGTTCTGCAAGACAACAATGCTATGCCAGTATTCCACCGTATGATCCTGGACAGATCGGCAGTTCATCACAGGGCCACATAACTATCTACACTCACACCTATGGTCAATTTATTGTGTCCAATTTGCCTAATCCCCCAATTAGCATGTTTTCGGACTGCGGCAGGGAACCAGAGAACCCAGAAAAAAATGGGTCTTCTTGCTGCAATGGCAAGAGTGAAAAAAGTAATCAGTTGTTCTTAAACAGAGGCAAATAGACAGCACGTATGAGTGGACGCTCGTGTGACTGACAGCATGTCTCGTTCATAAGTGTCTGAACTCACTGTTGCAGAATATACACATGGCCCTAGCCAAATCTTCATCTTCATCTTATGGCTCATGTTCAGAAAGGCCAAGTGCAATTTGAATTTGAATAAGTGCATCATAATAATTCCAACAGTCCACAATAATGACATAAGTAAGTAAGTAAGTAATGTTTAATCTCCGGCAAAAACATGCCACGTTGATAAGGTGATTACAAGTTGAGTTCTTGAAGTGTTCTCCAATTTCATAAGGGTAGATTTTAACCACTCCCCCTTGGGTAAGGAAAATGGAATGGGGCAGGGGTAATAAATGGGAAATGGAATTGTGGTGCGTTACGGTTGTAGTTGTAGACAGGAATTCCCACAACATTGAACTCAAATGTCCTCGGAGGATTCCTGGAGGACTGTCACAGCACAAAGTGCTTCTTTTACTGTTAATAGCACTGCAGTTGTTTCACAGTGCACATAATGCTGTTTAATGTTGCTACACCACATCTAATAATAGCTAGCCCGAGATAAGTTTGCACAATTTGCAGTCTCACCACTAGATGTCACTAATTCTTACACATTAAGCTCCTAATTTCGTTCTGCGCTGCATCGCTGATGCTTTTGCAAAGTAATAATAAAAGAAAGGGACAATAAATTGAAGCGTCACATTGTCTGCAGCAACGACAAGGCACAGACGCACTCAGTCCACTTTGACCCACTGACTGCGGCTCCAAGAGTTATTTTTGACCGGGTCATCCAACTACATCCAGTATCAGCCAAGATAGGACCAGACACAGCGAGTGCACTTGTTTCTCACTGATTCGTGCGCTTGACTTTGGACAGACCTCACACTCTACAGCAGCAGCAGAAGCAGCAGCAAACATGTCCCGTTTAGTTGCTCGTCTTGCCGTTGCGGTTTCCCAGCGCGCAACAGTCGCCAAATCCGGGATTTCATCTTGGAGGATCCCGATCCTCTTCCGTCCTGTATCCACATGTCAAGGTACCGTGTTTTTGCTTTCCTTATTTGGCACATTCGCCTTTTTTGGACGCCGTGGTTTCCTGCAGCTGCAACAACACGCTCTACAGTTTTCCTCATTGATATTTATTACTAAGATGACTGAGTGCTGTATACTTTCTGATTGAGAAAATGCCGGACACAAAGAAGAGCAGTGTGGCAATAAATCACTTTACATTTTAAATGAAGTAAAAAAGAAAATGTAAAACTAAGGAGTGGCAGAAGCATCGGATTACAAGTTGTTCATCAAATGCATACAATAGAGAAATCAACGTATACAATTAGGATTATTATTTAATTTAGATTCTTTTTAATTGTATGCTGGAGGTGGACAATTACAGGTCAATATGTTTAGTTCACAGTTAAGGTTGCTGCCAGATTTTGACATATGTTTAAAAAAAAAAATCTGAGATTTGATCAGTGCCGGTCCAAGCCTTTGTGGGGCCCCGAGCAGAATCTGATTTGGGGCTCCCCCGTCCCACCACCTCAGAGTCATCTGTTCTTGACTATTATGAATACAACTGTATAACCTGCATTCATTATAGCTGTGTTTTAGTTCATTTATTTATTTTTTTAATCCACCAAACCAGTGTCACTCCTGTTTTTTAACCTTACCATCTTATTTTAAGTGAATTACACTATGTGTGGTGATAATGATGCTGAAGTGAATAATAACCAAATACAACAGCAGACAACAGTTACATTCGCTGTAAGTAAACAAGTAAACCAGTTTAATGGCTTTTGAATGGCTTTTAAATGTGCACTCAATATATAATATTCAGGCTAAGAAATAATACATAGTAAATATGTAACTATTTAGATATGTAAATATATCTAAATCTGCATTTCTTAAATATGCTTAGGGCCCCGAGCAGCTGCTTAGTTCTCTTATGCCTTGGGCTGGCTGTGGGTTTGATGAAAAGCATTTTAACCCTCTTTAATAAAACGGGATTGTTTCATAACTATATTGTCCTTCTATTGTCTGTATTATCTATTCCAAACATTGTAATACTGAACATTTTCTCCGTGTGGTGTGTGCGATCTGTAACGCTGTGGGTGCTGTGGTTTTCGCGTTTGGCTGATGGATGTCGTGTACTCATCTTAGTGCGTCACAAGCACCTCTGTGACCTCTTCCCTGTAACTGCTGCTACCTGCAGGCCTTCGCTCTCTCACCCGCTACAACGAGACCACAGACTGGAAAAAGAAACTCACTCCGGAGCAGTACGTCGTCACCAGAGAGAAAGCGACAGAGGAGGTGAGTTTCACGATAGAAGAATACATGGAAATGTAAACATACACATCATCAGCATGGGGATCTGGGTCAAAGCAACACTATCTCAGTCTTCCACAGTGCCTCACATGTGGACTTTGTTCATTACTGGTGTATTACCGACCTGAGGCAGGTTTGAACTGCCCAGCTATACAAACTGGGGCTGTTCAAACCTGTGAACTTGAAAGATAAAGCAACTTTGTCAGCTCAACTCATAAAAACACTGTACTGGAATCATCCTGTTACTCATATACTGACCTGTCCTGCTTTTGGTTGGTGTTTTTGTGTGTATTTGTGCTCTCAGCCCTTTAGTGGGATCTATCTAAACCATTGTGAAGTGGGGATGTACCACTGTGCCTGCTGTGATATTCCACTCTTCAGGTATACGAGGGAGACACGTCGTACAAACATCCATTATTTAATCAGCATGCACTGCAATTTCTGACACAATGATGTTAAGTAGAGTTTCACACCGTGTTAGTTTGTTATTAAATGCTTGTGTTGGTCTCTCTTTCATAGTTCAGAGGCTAAGTATGACTCAGGGACAGGCTGGCCAGCATTTAAAGAGGCTCATGGGACATGGGGGAGTGATGAAAGTCATGCCTCCGTCATACGTCGCCCTGACAACAGCCTGGGCAGCACCGGGACAGAAGTGCTCTGTAAAAATGTGAGTTATTATAGGTCAGAATTTCATTAATATTCTCCAAATATGACTCAAAGTTTCATGACTTTTCTTGTCTCCGCGTATTGTGCAGTGTGACGCCCACCTGGGACACGTGTTTGAAGACGGACCGGATCCGACAGGTCAGCGGTTCTGCATCAACAGTGTGGCGCTCACGTTTAAATCGAAAGACGGACACAAGCCCGAGGAAAACTCTTAAACTACACAGACTTAAGTTAGACCGCGGAGAGCACACTTGCTGTGCATGTTTCTAAGGAGAGGCATTGGCTCCAAAGTCAGAGAATCCATTCCAGGGTTTTGACTAAAACCAGGTCAGGAGGTTAGAGTTGAATGCTTAGGGTTTGGTGTAAAGTGAGTCACTCTTCATTTTGGAAAAAGTAAGACTATAAATGTCCTAATCATATCTTACATGACTCACATTAACCCAAACTCAAACTGTCGGGTAATAACAGTGAAAAAAAAGTTTTGTTTTTTTAAATGGGCAACTTAATATATGACTAATCAAAAGATGTGAAATTGATTTGTCTTCATGTCTGAGAAAATGTCTCTGAATTATTTTTTTTAAATCTACTTTACTTCCTTGTATATTACACACATTATTATAGACATTTTATTCCAATGTTTTGTGTTTTATTAATAATTCAAATTCATCGTTTCTTTTTCAATACGTGGACATTTTGTAATTCTTTAAAATTGATTTACTGTTTAGCAAGACCACTATGAAGCTCAATATTGAAATAAATAAACAAGAACTCAACACTGCCCTCTGCTGTCCAGTGACCAACATTGTAGTATGACCTAATTTCTCAGAGAAAGGTAATATTTAACCTTTACACACTGTTTGGGTGAAATTTGACCTGTTTTTACACTTGACAGGAATAAAAACAACAACTCAGCTCAACTGTTGTTCATTTTGCCTGAATTTTCTTTCCTGAAGTGTCACAAAATTCACAAAAATGTCAACATTTCAAAACATACTTCTCTATAAGTGCCAACAAAATATGGACATGTTTATGTCTATCGTGTTTTAGACAATAAGTGGTATTATCAGTGAACAGAACACAGTATATTAAACTTTGTAGTAATATTTCCTCGGTAAAATTGGATAAAAATGTTTACAGGTTACAAAGAACAACAACATCAGTGTGTGAATGCCACCAGAGTTTGGAAAAGGGAGGGGTGAGTGCATTATGTTTGTTATATAAAGTGTACAAAGGTATTTTTGGAAGCAGGTGCTCAAGTGAAAAATGGCACCTCTCATATAATAAAATAACAATATAATGATACAGTGGCACATCTTGTACGTACCTACAATGTTCTATATATTTAAATAACCATACTTTATGCATTTTTCCAATTTGTAGATCAATTTTAACAGACCATTGGCAACATTTTTAATAATATTTAAGATAAATACAAGATTACTGCACACGTTCTACTGTGGATCTAACTGAACCTCTTGGATTATGTGTTCCCATCCTTTGTAATAATTAGCAGCACAATTTAATGTGCTCTGTATTTGACAATATACAGTAGTGGTCCCTCCCTATGTCTGGCCTACATTCACCCATTAGTCCTTCAAGTCTGTCTTCCTGAAAAGGCCATATTCTCAAAATAACTGTTGATTTATGATTCAAATACAAGAACAAGCTGCAGGGAGGGTTTAGTGTAACTATAGACATGAAGTGAAACACCCTGTTTGTTGTGAAGCTGATGGAATCTGCTGTTTATTATCATTTATTATGGTGAAATCTTCAGCATCATTTAACAGTCATTAGACGAAGCAACACAGAGGCAAGGTTGTGTTCTGTTGGTTGTAATATGCAACTTCACCACTAGATGTCAGTAAATGCTACACAGGAACCTCTGCCAAATAATCTTATAACGTATTAGATTCTGCCACAGAAAGGAATGAGAGTGCGGTGTTGGATTTAGTGACTGACATTGATTTATCTGAATTGATGGTATTTTGACTGAGGAGAAAAAAACACCTGGAAAGTAGCAGGCGTTCATTTCTATATATCATTTTAGTCACATTAAGAAAACATAGCTCTTTATAATAGAGTGTGTGATGATTCAAGGCTACCCAAAGTCCAAAGGGAGGTTTCATAAATCTTTCAAAACAAATGGAAAGAAAACCAGGAAAAGATCCATCTCAGCAGTCTATCTATTGGCCAGAAGCATAGTTTCTGCAGAGTGATGACTGATAGGTTAGCATATAATTTGTTTGAAGTAATAACATCTGAAAAACAAAGCCGGAGCCATAGCAGCTTTTCTTTAAGTTGCGAAAGTGAAAATGTCGAAATTATGAGATAAAGAGTCATAATTATGTGATAAAAAGTCAAAATTCTGAGATAAAAAGTCAGAATTATGAGATTAAAATCATAATTATAATGTTCTTATAATTTCGATTTTTTAATCTCATGATTATGACTATACAAATACTTACTGTACGTATCTTAACTTTACTTTGTTACTTGTTGTTCTACCAAATAAAATCAGAAGAAGAGTTGGTATTATGGTCTTTAGTTATATAGAGCTTTTCTAGTCTTGATGAGCTGCTGCTTTACTCTACAGTTTTCATTTACATGCTGCAACATGGGGTTAAGTGTCTTGCTCAAGGGCACATATAGACTAGCAGGGCCAGGAATTAAACCCACAACCCTCCAGTTGAAAGACCACTGAGCCTCCATGGCTCAATCCTAACTCCTCCCTTAAGTACATTTTATGCCAGAAAATTACTTTTGACACCAGTAAAACTCTTAAGGTACTGTATTAATGTATTAATGTAAGTAATATTATAAAAAGTGACATCAACTTCTACCAAATAAACTTTCTGGTAAGATACTTGTACTTTTACTCAAGCATCCCTTTTAGGTACTTTACACAAGACTGCACAAACAATACAATAAAAAATAAACTGACAACTAAATGTTTTAAGCAAATCAATGTTATCAAAAAAACCTGACTATAATATTAACAAAATAATCTGTAATAAATAAACTATTCTCTTAACTCACTAGTAAAAAATAGCTCCAACAGAACCTTTGTTCCCTGAATTTATGGATTTGCTTGACAGTTCAATGCTGCCCTCTGCTGACTTAATCTCTGAGAGTAATCCGAGTTAATTTGTAACACGACAGGCCATCCTCTGCTCTTGCTCTGTCTGTTTGAGTAAAGCAGCAACAGAGAGCAGACACAGAGAGCAGACACAGAGAGCACACAGAAAACCTAAAAAACTGTTAAGAAACAGAGAAAAGCAAGAATACAGGAAGCAGAGCTGCACCTACAGGAACCATAAGTCTGACTCCTGAGTGAATTACTGTTATTGCTGAAATGGCTGGACTGAGGCGAGTCTTGCTGGTAACGATGGTGTTGTGGTGCGTTTGTCTGTGGGGGGTCAGTGATGCTGTGGGGGGAGCTAAGAGTCGACCGCGACCCCAAAGACGACCTCGCAAGAAGCCAAAAGTCGAGCCCATTGATGTGACTCCACCAGCACAGAATATAGACATACAGCGGGTAAGAACATGGACAGAAACGGATCATATCTTGTAGAACACGCTTGAGCGTGAGAATATTATCACTTCATTATTTATTTCCCCCTTTTTTATTTTGTCTTGAGGCATGAAAGTTGTTACTGAAAGAGATGATCTCACTTTGATAAACTGCGAGTGCCTGAACTTTGCACACCGACTGTTTGACAGTGAAACTGTTTGCCTTGTTATGTAAACAGATGAGCCAAAATGTTACACATCTGCAGCTTAATCCTGCAGATTACAAGCTTTGAACTGCTGTTTAAGGTGGATGACCACATGCAAACGTCTGCCTAAGTACTGGAGTTTAAAGTTAAAAAACACGCAAACATGTGAATCTACTTAGTCATGGATTAGTGTGGGGGTGGTGGTGATGGGGACATGCTTGTGTAATTGTGTCAATATGGTGTTTTTTGGGCAATGGGGGAAATTACCAGTGAAACTGAACAGAACACGAGATAATAAAGCAGTTATAAAACTAATTTATAAAACTAAAACAAGAGAATGTTTCAGATATCTCCAAATCCTAGGATGAAAGTGTTACCATTTGCAACGCTGGAACATTTGTCAATCCCAAATAAATCATTAAGTGGTATAGAGAAAGAAGCATGACTGTCTTCTAAACTTGTAGTATGTAGGTTTTAGGAATAGCTACACTCAGAAGATGAATACATTATTCATAATTAGCAGTTTTTAATTGCCTAAATTAGTTTACCTGAGAATGAGCCCTTTAGGTTCCTACTCTAGCCCAGACTGGACAAACCACAGATGTAGACTAGGTAAGGTGTTTAAGTTTGTTTGTTTTTATGTTCGACCTTCTTAGGTTATCCATAAAGATTGTAAATATATATATGTTGAAAAATAGATTTTCCTGAGAATGCCAATGTGAAAGTTAATATATTGAATGGCCACCAGGGGGCGACTCTGCTGGTTGCATTGAGACGTTTGAGTGTTTGAATGTAAAGGCAAACTTAATTTACAAACATTAGTACAAGTTTTTCTGATGAGTTAAAGGTCTACATTGCTAGTTTTAATAAAATTTTAATTATTACATAATGGGGGGTGGGGGGGGGACCAAACAAAACAAACAGTACAAACTAAACATACATATGTCCATAATCACAACTCACTGAAATATGCAATAACCACAACAATAACAACATAATAACATGTGCAATAAAACCTTATAGACAGTGCAATAAAACCCTGGGCAATATGGGGTAACTGTAGGTGTGTGTGTACCTGTGTGTGCATGTATGTGCATATATGTATATATGTATGTATGTATATATATATATACATACATATATATGTGTGTATATATATATGTGTATATATGTATATACTGTATGTATGTGTGTATGTATATATATGTGTTGTGGGTATGTATGTATACATACATATATATATATATATATAGCATGGGTCATTTACGTTTGTATTTTTATATTTTCTTAGATTTTTATTTTTATTTTATCTTTATTTTTAGCTTATTTTATTCTATTCTATATTTTGTGGTGTTTGGTACCTGGGGTGTTTCTCTTTCCAGTCTCCTGTAAAGTGTGACTCTAATCTTAACAGTGCTAATCTTAACAGTGTCTGTCTGTCTGACATTTCTCCCCCAATATATTACAAAGGAAGCAAACAGCCACCACTCTGTCATCATGAAAGCACCAGAGCATTTACAGATATTGAAAAGACATCTCATCCTGTAGAGGTATTCTTAATTCATCAAAATGACAACATGACCTATTTCCCTCTTTTTGTTACTTTGCCAACATCCAGGGTGAAGAGAAAGATATCTGTTCTTAGCTCGTAAATTGTGTGATTTACTCATAAGGACAATCTCCTTATACTTCCTAAAAATGATCGTTTCTTCTTCAGCCTATTTGACCGGATTCTTGTGTGTGTTGCAGATGATGGGGAGGTGGTACCTGCTGAACACGGCCTCGAAATGCTCGTACCTGATGAATCATGGAACCAAAGTGGAGCCTACGGTCATGCACCTTTCACGCCCCTCTGCCTCCGACCCAACTTTGTCTGTTAGCACAAAGACACGACAGTAAGTGCCATCTACTTATGTTGTATGTGTCCTGTGGTTTGTGCGACTATCACAGTGAATTATCTTGATTTATCGACAGAAGCAAGTAGGCCACAAATCTCTCTAATCAACATTAGAAAGCTTATTATCGAGTCAGAAACAGAGACTCTCCTCTCCTCTCCTCTCCTCTCCTCTCCTCTCCTCTCCTCTCCTCAGTAACCACCAGTGTTGGGAGATATTGCAGGTCTACGATCTCACCCCGACCCCGGGTCGACTAACACTCAAGGGTCAGGCCCTTCACTTGTATTAGAGAATACTTCAGCATGACTGTGATGTGGTCTAACCATGCTTCCCCGTTGTCTTGTCACCAGGAGCACGCCCAGAACTCAACACTGAGATAGTGGTTGGGGAGACGGACTACAGCTCATATGCGGTCATGTATTACCAGAAACTGGGCAAAATAACCATGAAACTCTACGGTGGGGTCCAGTCTTTGTTCCTTTTGAACTGATAGTGTAACTGTATTTGTAAAAAGGTGCATTTGTAATATAATAGTTTGCTTTTGTGCATTCAGGCAGGTCTGTAGATGATCTGTCAGAGCCAGTGTTGACCAAATTTGAGCAACTTGCTGCAAAACAGAGTTTGGGACTTGCGTACCTCTTCCCTTTCCCCACCTACAGTACGTCCATGTGAAAAAGCAAAATAAACCAAGCTATATATGTAATAGCAATATGTATTGTAAATAAATAATACTCAGTGTCCTATTGTTTGTTTTTTTTTAAACTTCACAGGTCACTGTGGTGATGTGGACCAGGATCATGTCATCAGTGAGTGTTTTTTTTTATTTATTTATATAAAATATGAGGGGAAAATGTATTTATTTGCTTCTGTAAAACACTATGAATTGCCTTGTGTAAGAATGGCGCTACACAAATAAACTTGCCTTGCTTCTGCAGATTGTGCACGTGTTGGTTTCAGCTTGTGTAACAATCAGTTATTCAAACGTCGCCAACAACACGTTATTCAATCGGACTGTTGAAAACATCGTTGTTGTTTTATTTCCAATAAAAAACTGTTGCTTTTCTTTGTTACAGACTGTGTCCCCACATGTTGAAGATTCAGAGCTGTGGAACAGATCGATCCAGCATTTCCACATCTCTAGGCTTTATCTCAATATTGTATCGTTTAAAAATGTCAAATAAAAGACCGCATGGAAGTCTTCGAAAGGGTTAAACTGCGAATGTCACCGCAAATAAAGCAAACAAACAAAAGTTTCTGTTACTGCTTTCATTAACATGTAAACTGTATACCTTTTTATTTAATTTAAATTAATTTAAATTTAACAGTGTGCTTCTGGGTGGGGAGAAAGTTGGAGGCTGGCAAATGTTAGAGCAGATAATGAAGTCCAGATGTGAACCCTGAAAGGGGTTGAGTTTTGGTTACAAAACTGCTTAGTCTTCTCTCTCTTGTTGCACAACCTGTTCAAAGATCTCGCCTCGTCACAAAATCAGAGGCGAGTCAATAGAAACCAGGTAAACTAGACCATCAAGACATGACTGATCTGTATATTAAGTGACATTTATTGACAGGGAGAGATTACAATTAATTGTTCCTACTTGACCGCAGTTAAAAATGTTCATGTGATGTCACCGAGTTTGTGTTTAAACATCTATACTATATACATCTATACTAAATCTATATATACATCTATACTATAAGAAAGAGGTTTGTTCTTAAAGGTCTTCCACAAATACCAGAGCATTGTTATGCAGGAGAGGGGTGGTTCTATCCTTACCTCCCCCATTTTATCCACGTGCACCACTTGTATAACTACATTCTTTTGCAAGCCAGTGGACAAAGGCCAAAATGGTTTTTGTAACGCAAAAGCAAGCAGGAGGAGGAGGAGGAGACAGAGGTGAAAGGAGGAGATAAGAGCAGGGATTTGTAGGATATAAGGAACCACCACTCTCTTTAGACCCAGTTGATGCTGCACCCACTGCTAAAGACTACAGGGAAACATGGAGAGCTCACTGCTGAGGATGCTGGGTGCCATTATGTGTGCACTGGCCGCCACTGCCAACGTTGTACCAGTTCAAGACTTTGAACTGGAGAAGGTAAGTTTTTACAGTCTCTGCTTACTTTAGTTAAGCATCCAAAGCACAGTCCTGATTTCCTGAGCAACTCAATTTTGTCCTATTTCAGATGGCAGGCAAGTGGTACATTGTCGCCATGGCGTCCGATGCTCATTGGTTTGTGAACAACAAGGCAGAGATGAAGATGGGCACTGTTGTGTTGGCGCCGACCACTGAAGGAAACTTGGATATCACTTTCGCCAACCGGAAGTGAGTAATAACGTGTGCAGTATTTTTTTTTCATTTTTCAACTGAAAACAATCCCAAAAGTTCTGTAGTGATACATAGAAGACATAAAAATAAATAACATTTTTATATATATATAATGTAGGGCTGATGGGAGCTGCTGGAGACAGAGTCACCTTGCCAATAAAACTGACAGTCCGAGACACTTCGTCTTTCACAGCTCAGGTGAGTAGAGAGCACACACACACAGACACACACTTTCAAAAACCCTGTCTTGACTCACATTCTGTGCACTGCAGTTTGGAACAACGACAACGACATGCACTTCGTAAAAGTGCAGTACGACGACTTTGCCCTCGTCTCCACCAATAAGACACGAGATGGAGCTTCTGTAACCCTCAATGCGCTTTACAGTAAGTCTGGTTCACTCCTCTCTGAGCAGCATTGTGGGGGAAAAAACAAGTGTACGACTTCAGTGACGATTAAAGCACAAGTGATTCTGTGTTTGCAGAGCGTAATCAAGAGGTGAGTGAAGAGCTGCAGCAGGAGTTCAAAGAGTTCTCCCTGGAGAAAGAAACGCAAGCTGACAACATTGTCATGCTGCCTAAATACGGTAGGTGATTTATTCAGAAAACCATGAAGGCACTTTACTTCTAAATGATTCAGACCTTTCATTTGCGTCGTCTCCTCTTCTCTTTCTGCAGATGAATGTTCCGAAGCCTGAGGAGTCTCCTGCAATCTCCCCTCCTTCGTCTCTCACAGGCTTTCATCCTCACGAGCGTCGTTCTTTCCACCACGCTGTGACGTCTGTAACATCACAAAAGCTTCAGCCGTTCCTGCTGTGATCAAAAAAGAGCAACCCAACCTTATTCAGAGCTCAGTGTGAAATCTGCTCGTCTTAAACGGCTATTTTTGCTGCAGATGTTTTGTCCGTTATTGACAATAAAACTGATAAAACCACCTGTAATAAGAGTGATTCCTTTTTTAATTTCCACCGCCATAGTGAAATGATGACTGAATGATTTGTAAAGACTAATAAGAACTTCTGGAGCATATAAAATTCATCATGAAACTGACTGGGTTATCTCAAAAAGCATCATTTTTCACTTTCTGGTGGACAGTGTTTGACCTGATATTACGACGTTCACAAACAACCAAGACAACAGCAAACAGTGCAAAACAAACACACTGTTAACCATTAAGCAGGCAGTGAAGGATTTGCAGTTAAATTACAGTTTTTCATCAATGAATTATTTAATTTCTACCTGGGATTGTGATTCGGCTCATCAAGTCCACTACGGATTTAAAAGGTCAAATATTAGATCATAAAAATCAAGATTTCTGACCTAAGTCAAGTAAAAGCAAAGTCCATTAGAGCAGTGATAAAGAAAAGGTTAGCTCATTCAGTGTGTCCGTGTGTAGATTCTCTTTCATCCAGGTCAAAGTTATCCAAACAGCAACTGGATTTACTGCTAATAAAGCGGTTTCACCTGTCACTCAAGATGTTTCTTCAATTCAGAACGTCAGAGGCTGAGGTCGCCACCTCTAGTCTTAACACACATACATTTTTAATTTGTTATTTTTTTCAAAAACATTAAAATCTTTTCAAAAAAGCAGAATCAAAATCCGACACCTTATTCCCAGCACATTATTATTATTCAGTTAAATTGGACTTAAATGGCAAACAGAAATTCAACAAGAAGCAAAACTCATATTTTCCAGGTGGTTTCAATGTGTGTAGGATATACCTGTCGCTTTGGTAGGAAAGCTGCTGATTATCATTGGGTGACATGTACTGACCACCTGTCAGAGACAAACCACAATGGTCAAAATTAAAAAGGATGAAAATGCAGATCGAATCAAAACAAAACTGTATTTTCTCTGTATGTGTTAACAGGACCAAAGGTTTCCGTTAAAATCTAAGTAACCCATTTACATGTTGGTTTATTACGAATGTTCACTTATTCATCCCCACTGCTGTTCGGATATTTAACTGCTCTTAAATGTCCACTCACTTTCCCTGATAATACTCTATATTAGAGTGTAATTTTATCTTTTTTACTTTTTATCTTTTGGTAATTTTGTCTTACTATTGTATTGTATTGTATTTTTTATTTTATCTTATTTTTATTTTTATTCTATATTTTTATTCTTATTTTTACTTTTATTCGATTCTCACCTTTCTTAACTGAGCTGTTGTGAATGTGTGTTTCCCCCCTGGGGGAGGAATAAAGTCATTCAATTCAATTCAATTCAATTAGGATGAAACCAGGTGCAGGGAACAGGAGAGGTGGTGGTGACATGCAGCAAGACGTCCAGGGAATATCCCCTCACCCACCGTGTGTGACACGCGCTTCATGAAAGGTGGTGCACACAAAAAGACCGTCATTAAAGATCAAACACTCTTTATTGAACGTAATAAACCGAATGCAACAGGCAAACAAACAGAAAAAAAAACAGTTATGGTTTTGTTTGCTGGAGCTGAGAGTCCATTATCAGGGGCATTACTGTATAGTCTGGGTAATAGATACAAAAAGAAAAGTAGTAAAGTAGATTCACTCACTTGCCTTCAGGGATTGATGCGAGTGTGGAGAAAGTCTTCTTTGAGGCTGCGGTAGAAGGCAGGCTGAGTCTGTGATGTGTGGCGAGCACTCAAACATGAAGCGACAATGAAGAAAATCATTCATGTAACAAAAAGGCGCCGTGGCGACAGTTTGACAACAGACACACACAAAAAAAAAAAACTTACAATGAAACAGTAAAAATGGTCACACATTGTGAAGTGTAAGAAAAACAGGTAAACACAACGGATGGGAAAACAAAATAACTAACGAGGCTTGATTCATAGCTTACAAAACTATAGATGTTTGTGTGTATATTGCAATAAGTGTCAATGTATAGCTGCTCCTGCTGCATAAACCTAGTGTGATTAAAGCAATACTACTTTATTATTCTGAATTTGAAATCAAGCTTTGATTGAGATTAATTACATTTAACACACACGCACAAAGGGATTCATGAACTGGGGCAAGGCCAAATGGTTCAAGACCTTGAAGGCACAACAAACAAGTAAGCCAGTGACCATCTTCACCTTGTCCCAGATCGAGAACTAAAATATTTTTCCACCATTTTAAAGATACTATATGTAAGAAATGTATCCTATGAAGTCAGAAAATGACCGTGATATGTGATCAGAGATCAAGGAATTGAATAATGATAACAATGGTGCAGCCAATAATATTCACAAAATACATTTTCATTTGCTGGCTGCAAACTCTAGTTTATGTTTCGGTTTTTGGAGTTTTGGTCCATTGCTCCTCCCACCGCCGTGCACACAGACGACACAGCTCAAGGCGCTTAAACACCTCGACGCAGTGAGCTGCAGCGATGAAATGAACCTAAAAAGGAGACAAAATTATAGAAAATATAGACGAATGAAAAAGGAGAGGTTGATGAAAGTTTCAGCCAAGGTTAGTAAACGGTCTCTCTCACTTTCTCTCTCTGGTGGTTGGTGGATATTTTATGTGTAGAATGTTTTTACAGTTGTAGCCTTGTCATCTCCTCACAACACACGATGACTGTCTGCCGTTTCAAACTCTAACCAAATAAAAATAAAACAAACAGTGGGACATTTATATATGTATATGAACGCGGGGTAATGCCAGGGTGTCCTCTTCTCCACTACTTTGAATTTGGATTGCGTTGACCATTATAAACGCTCAAGGTCTCTGTTGTACATATTTTAAATACAGCACTTTTAATGTCCCGTTCTCCTGGCCGACACGCATACCCCACAGATGCATGAACGCCACAGTCCACAACGCCCGTCTAAAAGATCTACAGAGTTTCCTCAACTCAAAAGTCAAACGAAGCACATAAGACTCACGTGTTTGGCAAAGAAAGAAAGAAACGGACCATGTTTCCCTACTTCTAAATAAAGTCAATGAAGATAAAATAAAACCTTCCTCGCCGCGTGAAACAAGCCAAAATATGGAGCGTCATGATGTCCCATACAATTCATCAAATTTAAACATAAAACTCTATACTTCACAAAATATATAATGAACAGACTCACTATCTTAGCAATATAGATCATACATTTCTCATTAGTGTTTGTGATTTAAATGACTCTAAATAAATCTTTTGAGGAAAAGGAAAAAAATAAAATAAAAATAATAACAACCCAAAATATTATATTTACAAAGTGAAATTTGGCATCGATGTTCAACTCTCATTACCGTAATACTTGTGACAGATATGAGGACTGGTGCAACTGAGCCTGATAAATTCAAAAGAAATGTTGATCTGTGATCGGAGAGCTTTCGGTAAAAAATAAAATTAAGAAACACAACAGAGCCTGGCAATAAATCTGTGCTATCACATGACCCAGTAAGTATAATTATTTGTCATATACAGTATTCAAAAATGTTTTCCAAGCACAATACAAAGAAGGACAAGCCGGTTAGTATATACATGTAGAGTCTCTTTTAGCTGTGCCCCGCTGAATAACGCCTGTCTTCTCTCTCAAATACTCTGGATATATAAAAAGAAAAAAACAAAAGAAAACAAAAACAAACGACAAACAAAAAAAAAAAAGCTTCCTGTACATGTCTTTTCTCCCACATCTCAGCCTCCTATAGGAGATCACTGTCCTGCTGATTGACCGTTCCTCCATCTCCCCCCCGGCGATTGGTCACTGAATAACACCTCCTCCATTTTTTTGTGTGGCAACTGTTGACGCGGCAAATCGCTAAATCGCTTTTCCCTTAAAAGTCCAGTCGGGGGGGGCCGTTAGATGAACCACTCCTTTTTTGATTCGTCGATGGTCTCTGGGTTGTCGGTGCCAATGATGGCCGTGTCCGCCGACTCCCCGGCGGACTCGCCGCTGCCCTTGGCCTCGTTGGTGTGGTAGGTGCCTTTGTGGCGGAACATGTAGCGGATCAGGAACACCAGAGTACATAAGATGGTGAAGATTACCACCGCAATGATCCCTGCGGAGGAGAAAGTCTCAATTAACTATCACGCTCTACAAGCAACGAACAAACTTGCTGGTTACCGATTTGCAAATGTGAAGAGACACTTTTATAAGCGTGTACCTCCGATGATGGCCGAGTCCCTGTTGACTCCATCAGGAATCACCCTCTCCTCATTGAAGGGGAACTCTCCATCTGAACACAGAGAGACAGAAACAGTTAATCAAACTGCACATTATTATATTCAGAATTCAGAAAGTTTGAACTTGTTTGGTTCTGCTAGAGCAATTTGCACAATACAACAATCAGATAAATGAGCAAAATCTATATTTAAAGGTCAGGAAAAAGAAACCAACAGAGCCCTTTGGTCATTTTTATTCAGATGTAAAACGGAATAATTCCATGTATGAGTGAAACTATAGTATCAAATGTTTCTTTTTTTAAACACAGATGCAAGAACAAAACACAGTATAGTGTTTTTCTGGTATATGTAAAGTCTTGCAGCATTATTTTAAGTATTTCTTTAATATAATGCTGCATGACATGATTTGACACAGCTGTCTTCTATAGTTCTCTGGCAGCACTAATCATCTAATTGCTTGGATTCTGTCTAAATGTAAAAGAAGAAGAAGAAGAAGAAGAAGAAGAGGGTGACTAACTGAAGAGCGAGATAGCACACATACGTCAGTGTAAATATGTCTAATTCCACTGTACGTCTGCTATTATTGTTTTCCCTGACAGACATGTGGAACCTTTGTTTTTACTTACACCAGGATTTTGAGCAGTAGCTTATTTTTTAGACGTTTATTTATTACCCAATATGTATTATTACATTTTCTTGTCACATGTTAACTTATATTTTAAGTTTTTAAAGCTCCACGTGTATCTGACTGGTGTTTTTTGTTTGTTTTATGCACTTTCTGTCAGGTATGTTTTACCTTCTGTTGTCACGTCGCCCTCTCTGCTGTGATATGCCGGAGAAGAGGAGCTCCACATATGACCGACAGATGTTTTTTGTTTATTTCTTCTTCTTGCACTTTCTGTCAGAATTAAATGGAAACTGTCTCCAAAAGAGTTTGTAGTCAGGCCCTGGCTTTTACTTAACACAACACAGACTGAGGGATGTCACTGGGTTACAGTTTCCATTCCCTTGCTGGATTTGCCAGGGAGAGAGAATACCACTCTACAGAGAAGCAACATCGTCTAATAGTAAGATTTAATCTTATCTTATCTCTATGTGTTGCAATATTTTTATTTATTTACTTAGCTCTTTTGGCTTCTCCCTCTCTCTACGGGTCACTAGAGCGGATGATCCGCATATTTGATTTGACAGAGATTTTACGCCGATTGCCCTTCCTGATGCAACCATCCCATTTATCCTGGCTTGGGACCCTTGACCTGGCGGGGACTTGCACTAGCAACCCTTCTGTTACCAGCCAAGTTCCCTTTCTGCTAAGCAAACAATTTCGATGGTGGACAGAAATATTGACAATAATAACACACACTATATTTCACTTGCATCTTTCAGGAGAAAGATGATTTTGCTGAGATCTCTACCTGAAAAGTTCCTTGTGAGTAATAATAAAAAAAAATCAACCCAGACAACTCGCATATATATGTACACCCACAAAGAAGTGATTCACCCTGAAGGGAGAGTGTCAGCCATTTCTGCTGCTGACTGCACAGTTCTCCAGAGAAGAGAAAGAGAGAGTCTGCATAAGAAGAGGCTCAGAAGGGAAACTGCAGGGGAAAGTAATTGAGGCCAGAAGTGCAACGAGTCTCATTACAGGCCGTCAGCAGCCAGGATGTGCATGGATATAACGTCGAGAGTTCACCGCAAATGACAATTTAAGACACAAGGCCAGAAAACGAGGATGGTAACACAAAACAGAGAAAAGACAAGACACTAATCATTTTTAAATGACGACAAAGGAAATTATGAAGCAGAATAAATATTGATCCTTTCTATGGAGGGATGTGGGAGAGCTGACGGTGTGTATGGACCTGGAGTCTCGATCGGTAGCATGGATCGATCTCAGAGATGTCAACATTCCCCAAGGTGCAGTTGGCACCGAGTCTGGGGAAAACAGCCGAATGCAGAATAACGACATGCGGTAATAACAGAATTGCTGCGACGCGTAACGTCAAACACAAGTGTAAAGAAGTCTGCTGAAGTCTGTACCTGTGTGTGTATGTGTGTGTTCAGACATGAGCACAAAAGCATGTATGTTTAAGCCTTGGGTGACCCGGTTTCCATACTCGTGCAAAGCACCTGGGGCTTATCTAAGGATCAGATACAGTCACTCTGTCACATGTGTATTTATATATATGTGTATTTATATATATATATATGTACACATGAGTATATGTGAGTACAAACGGTGTAAATGTCACACTGTATTACAGAGACTTCATCTGTTTATCAGTGAAATGAGTTTGTTTATTTTGTATTTATCTGCCACACAGAAATGAAGAGTGACATGTTCTCATTGGTGGTTCTGTATTTCAGTTTATGACATCACTGCAGGCCACATGGTAGACTAGTGGCTACCACTGTTTGAATCCTGGGGTTTCTAGGAGGGGGTTTTCTCTGGGTACTCCTCCCACAGTCAAAATAACATGCAGAGGTTAATTTAGCACTCTAAGCCAGGGATGTCAAACATACAGCCCATGGGCCAGAACTGGCCCTCCAGAAGGTCAAATCCGGCCCACAGGATCATTTCAGTTCCAAATACCTGTGGCTAAATGTTTTGTGCCTTTTATAGATCCACCGTGATATGTAAATTATAATGCACGCGTGTAAATGGTAAAACATGGGCAGTTTTCCCAAAACAGTTTTCTCAAGAAATTTCAGGTTGTTCATAATACTTCATTGAACGTAAAACAAAGGGAAACATCTAGAGTTCTTGTTGTTATTATGGTTATAGGTTATTATGCAATTATTGTACTTAGAATCAAATTGTGCTCTATGTGGCCCCTGAACTAAAATGAGATCAACACCCCTGCTCTAAGCACAGAGATGGACTGATGACCTGTCCAGGGTGAACCCCACTTTTATGTCAGCTGCAATTTGCTCCAACTCCCCCATGACCCTCATGTGGAGGATAAAGTCGGTGAGAACATCGTATACACACATATATAGAGATGTATATATATACATCTCTATATACTATTCCAGTTCCATCCATCCGTCCATCCATTATTTATCACTTTATTTCCGTTCCATCCTACAAAAATAACTTTGGAGATAATATTTTTCATACATACACAAAAATCTGGAACAATATCCCTGAACAAATCAAAGCTACTTCTTCTGTCGCTCACTTCAAAACACTCACATAAACACTTTCCAGTGAAAAATGACGTCTGTCATTGAGGTGAAGAGCCATCTTGCTCTTCTTCTTTGCAGCCGTCTGTGTATTTTGTTTGTTTGCTTTATTCTTGTCGATTTGTCAGAGTGGGTTGTAATTCTTATGTCTACTTAGATGATAAATGCTGCAGAACAGGGATCTGCTGTAAATCAGTTTGTAGCTGTACCAGTTACTTTTAATCTTTTCCTGTATCATTCACTCACTATCACTAGTGATCTTAGGAGGGATTGTTTAGGTAATGTCTCACCTGTGTTGTCCAGACGCCAGGGATCCGTTGCAGCAGACATTGGTGGGATGGTGAGCGGCGAGGCCCCACAGTTGGACTCGACGAGTTTGCCTTGGTGGGACACCGGCGACGCGACTGCGGGTCGTCTGTCGGACTGTGCGGCTGTCGGTGCGGCCTGAGACTGTGACGCTGTTCTCAGTGCGGACTTGAGGGGCGCGATGCCGTTGAACTGCACCCGTGACAAACACCCAACAAAGCCCGGAGTGTTGTAATGATCGATGAGGACCGGGTCCAGACTGCCAGTTTCTGTACGGAGACAAAAGCGAGAGTTGTTTGTTTTAAAGAGCTTTTTGATGTCAAAATGATGTTCCCAGTATATCCGTTCTGCATAGTGGTCTCTCATTAAAAAATAACAAGACCTAGTTTGATGATACTGAACAGCAGCATTGGATCATGGGAATTGTTGTCTTTTCTTGTTTGGTTCCCATGTGTGTTTGTCCTTCAGTGGGAGAGCTTCGCACAGCAAAAGGCAATGATCCATTTGAGACAAATACACACAATGAATAGAAATACGGACCTCCATTGATCCTTTTTTGCTACTCAACAACATATAACATTGGTTTGGAGACTTTTTATTGGAGAAATAATATATTTGATATCTCTTTAAGAGGAACCATGGCCATAAATTCAAAAATGAGAAAAGGTAGGGACAACAGAGATGTGAAACCTGAGAAGTCAAACGTGTGAAACAGAGGCTGTTTTTCAGAATGTTTAAAGTCTCATGAGCAGCTTTACACTCAAAGTATTGGCAGGCACAGGTTTTTGCTGATACATGCAAACAGTAAACTGATGTAAACCTCTTTTCTTTAAAGCACACATTGAGCGAAGCTTGGCTTCTATTACCTTATTGCCTTCTATTCTCGTATCGGCAACCTTCTCATCTTTGATTGATTATGGCGACGTCCTATATACAAGTGCTTCAGCCAAAATGTCTCCAGTCTTTGGATTCTGTCTATCGCTGTTCCTTAGCTGGTTGCAGTCGCCTCACACACCAGTTTGGACTACATCTTAAATCTGGCTGGCCTTTGTTGAGTGGACGCAGACATATGCATTGGCTGACTCTGATTTATGAGGCTCTTCTTGGTTTAGTTCCCTCTTATTTATGCGTCTTTCTGCAAAGAACTACAAGCCACTATTGCCTTACGCTCCAGTGACATCTTTCAGTTGACCGCTCCACATGTTCGGACTGAACTGGGGGAAAGGAGCGCTCAGTTTTGCTGCCCTCTCTGCTAGGAATACTCTGAACTCAAAATGACAAAAGCAATTTCATTTGAAGCTTTTTCGCTCCATCTGAACTGACAGACAACAGGAATCAGTGTCTTGTATTTGTGATATTTATTACGACGTGTGCTACGCCAGGTCACCCTTGTAAATGAGCTCTTTCACCTGGTTAAATAAAGGTTCAACAAAATAAATTAAAAAAGACGTCTGAAGCTCCCAGTGAGATATGACTGTGTGTAAATGAGTTGAGAGCATGAACGACAATGATAAGTAGGAGAAGAGACCGAGAGGAACATACAGTGACACCGACCTCTGATGTCAAATTCAGAAAATGAATAATGAAGTAACATCTTCACCTCCCTCGTCATCTCTCTCTCTCCCTCCCTCTCTTCCTGCTCCTATTCATTAGATAATTAAATATCACAGGGATTGTGTTTCAGTCGGTTTTCTGTGTGGTTTTAACACAGAAACAGAAACTATATAAGGTTTCTATGACAGTGTGTAGAATTAAAACGTTACCATGTTTTTAATCAGAATGTGATCCTCATTTTTCTCTTTCAAGATTTGGTCATGGTTGTGCTTTTTCCCCCAGAGTGACCAATATGGCAATATGTCCCTTAGTTTTTTTCCAATACTTCTTTTGTTTGTGTACTGCTTTGCCCTTTGTTGTCCACTTGACAGAAAAAAAAATCCTCACTTGTTCCCTTGACAACTGCTGTAAAAAGGCAGGTAGGCAAAATACCCGATGTCCACTTTTTTGCCAAAGCCATCTAGAGAGATCCATGTGTACCCGTGTGTTCAAAGGCAGCAATTTCCTGCACTTTTATCCGTCTCTCTGCTTCGATGGCAGTGACAGTGAAGACATGAGAGAGGAGAAAGGCCAGGTAGCAAAAATAATCTCTGAAAAAAACCAAACCCCACATACAATTCAAAGACAGAACTCATGAATAAAACAAACATGAAGTCTGCCGTGTGTGTGCGTGCGTGCGTGCTTGAGAGACACAGTCTTGGTTTTTTAATTTCTCACATGCATGGCTGCTCTGCTGCTGGACCACTGTGCCACACCCAGAGCAAACTGTTTGGACAAATCTGCAGCAAAATATGGCGAAAGGTCGAGCGACTGGAGCGCTGCTCTGCGAGTAAATATGTGGGTTTGGGCTTTAGTTTAATGAATCGTGTTATGTCAGATGATGGGGATCTGAGTATCTGGACATGGCTGATAATTTAATTCCCCCCGTCTTTATTCCATTTTGTTGGGTCAAATACAAGTGTGTGCATGTTTGTGTTTGTACGCTATTGATTGTGCTGCCAGGAATAGAGCTCACTCTTCGTCATCTGACCACAGCCTCCTACAGAAACGACACTGCGCTGTATATATTGCATACGTGTGTGTGTGTGTGTTATAAGTTCTCACACTGCTTCAAATGCACGAGCTTCGAGACGCAGTGCACGTGGTGCTTTGTGGTGAAGCTTGAATGCGGCTTGCTTGTAGGGAACAAGAAGAACCTCACACCTCAGTCACATCGCACCTTGTAAATGATGTGGATTGTGTGTATATGAATCTGCATATATGTGTTTGTACAGCAGGTGCAGACACAAAGATGAGAAGGAGAAAAAAAAAAAGGGGGGGCATCACGGCACAACAGTGAGCAGAATACTGATAAGAGTGTTATGAAAACAGAATATGACTACATGTGCTCTCTCTGCTGTGTCTGAACTCATACTGATCACTGCAGAGATCTGCGTGTGAATACTAATGAGGCTCTTCGTCGGGAGAACAACACGCTGCTTTGCATACAATGCCGGCGCCGAGTGCACAGCAGACAAAACCTCCCTTGTTGTTTGATTTTTTTTTCGGTGCCAGCGATATCTCAGTGGACCGTTCGTTGGATCAGTGGCAGCCATCAGATCAAACGAGAGCCAGCCATAAGGCTAAAATTAGACAGCACTTAAATCAATAGTGAGGTGGATGCTACTGTATATCTTTCCACAAATCTCAGAAGGGCATTCTGTCCTGCGAAGGACTTTATATTGATATTTCATCATATAATTTACTGTCGTGACATGTGGCTGTGGCAGGCTAATGTTTCTGAAAGCTATAGGTTTGGCTACAGGCCGTGGAATCCACGTGTCTAACTTTTGTAGACGTGTTTCTGTCCTATTGATAAAGGCCAGGATGTGTCAAATTTGCATGTTTATGTTCATAAAAGATTTAACTTGGTCTGTATTTGACAGAAACATACAGGATTTGTATTTTTTTTTTTAACATACTAAGCATGAACAGTTTTTTACAACTACAATAGTGGCCAGACTTAAAAAGGATTAATCTGTGGGCATGTTCAAAGGATTGTCTTGTACCTGCTCTACATTCCCTTAAAACATGCAGCTTATGAACCGCTAGCTTTTTAAGACAAAGCTGTGTGATTAGGCAAAGAAGATGGGATTAGAATGCTCTAAATGAATATACGTATTAGTCTAAACATTAGTAAACTTCAAATTGAATGACAATAATCAATCATGAGTTGTGTTGTCAATGGAATATGACAGAGTTTATTTACTCACTAGCATGACTTGTCTTTGTATTTGTTGAGATGTCGATAAAGTTTCTTTCCTCCTGACATTAAGTGACTTTTCTCCCTTTATATTTAACTCTTCTTGTGTCCAGACACAGCGACTTGAGAATTGAAGGTGACTTACGCTCACCTCTGCAGTGGCATCTGATTTATCAGTATCAGCAAATTGAATGGTTCTCTGTATGCTCACTAAGCAAGTAAAGTAAGTAAAGTAGGACCCTAACAAATTCACTTTGTGTCAAAGCAGGAGGATATGTGTCGTGCTTGCACTTTTCTTTTAAATCTGTTTTCACTGAAGCTGGCCACTGCATGAGAAAGCCCATGACTCCATTTAAAATAACACAAGTAAAGTAACACTCCCAATCACCACTCACTTAATATCAACTGAGGGCAACAGGCCGTCAATGATAAAATGCCTCACTGGTTTTAATGGCGCCGTATCATTTAGCATCAGATGCAGTGGGTGCAATCTCATGATTGCTTTCCCTATATGACAAAGTCAGATCTAAGAGCCCCGTAAACCTTTGCGGTGTTGTTCATATTTAGTTTTTAGCACGCACTGCATTACATTATTCATATGCGCCTTACAGGAAGTAATGCTTATAATAAAATGCAATAAAATACAAGCACACCACTGCCGCAAACAGGGGCCCCATTAAATTTCAAGAGTCCATTTAACACTTCTGTGACGCTCACTCAACAAAAACTGACTATCATAAGACTCGTGAGGTGACAAAACTATGCATATCATTGCTCACAATGCAGATTAGGGCCACCCACAGTGCAATAACAAGTAATATCACCCCGTAAAAGACATGGATCTGATATGAGTGAATGAATCGGAGCTAATGAACGTTAGGTATTTTTACTGAAATGATCGAATTGTGTGTATACGACCGCTGAGGTGATGAACTGATGCTAAAAGTGGGCTAATCTGTGCTGTACCAATGCCCATGGTAGAAGTACACATTAAGGTTTATAATCCCTTCTTTATTGGCAGTGGTTTCCTGAATGTAAATACACACAAACCAACATACTAATGATTAGAGCACAGCAGGGACAAAGACCGAAATACCATTGGGGACCATTGACACCATGAATCATTCACAAGGTGATGCAGCGCACACAAAACAGAGGATTGCATGAAGGATAGAAAAAAGTTTCACTGATAAACGGATAAAATATGGGGAGAGAAGAGGAGAAGGGTGTGAATGACTCTTCCAAAAAGGAGAGAGACATGAGAGGAGGACGAGGAGGAGGTAAGTGTCTCTGGAGTGTGTATGTGTGCGTGTGTGCGTCTGGGTGGAAAAAATATGGGGGTGACAATAAGGGGGCTCAGATGGAAGGGTGGATTAGAGGAGATCAAACACTGTTGCCATGGGAACAAATGGAAGCTGATGTAGGGGTGAGAGAAAAAGGGGGGAGGGTGTTAATGAAAGTATAATGCATTTCTGACACATTAAAAGAATGTTAATGCGAATCCACCTACCACACCCTCTGTATCACACAACTAAACATGCTTGTGCCCCCACACGCATGTTGCTTATGGGTGAATTTACTTTGTGTCATTTATATAGTTAAACAAAAAATGACTAACTTACTAGTTTTCTAAAATATTTGGCCTTCACAATTTTGTCTATAACCACATTCACAACAAATTAAAAATATAGCAAGGAACCGATTGACCCCAACTTTTTCTGATTTTTTTTTTTATATAACATACAAGGTTGAACTGCCATAAGAATATGAATTGTGAATGTATGTAATTAGAAAAATCACAACGACAGATACAAATGAAGAGGTGGAGACGGTAAGACACGACCATGTGGGCGAGACGTGAGATGGGAGTTTAAGTTTAAGACGTGGAGACAATAATACACCTGTGGTTGCGACACCCTCGTCATACTGAGTGCAACACATGCACACACATCACTGCTGCCTCAAGCTGGATGGTAACGTGACGAGGGAAGCCTGTAGTTCTAATGTTCAGGTGCAAAATTCAATTTACAAAAAGACATTTGTCATACACACAAGAAGACACATGTACACAAACACAGACGACACACACACACCTGCGTTTACCTAGTTTGCGACAGTTGGTGAGTCAAACCAGCGTCCTCTCCTCTCCCTCGTTCTTCCTCTGCTACGTGAATCTCCTGCCAACCACATTGGTGAGCATCTCTCTACCTCTCCCCCCCTCCTCTCTTTCTCTCTCTCTCCCTCTCTCTGCAGTGCAGTCCCACCCCCACAGCAGCTGGAGAAAACCAGGAACCCAGATCTACACCAGGCATGGATCAGGACTTAGCACTCTAACAAGGCAGTGAAGGTGGTATGATGTCATCCTAATACAAGCAACACAGGTACATTCGACTGCGCCGTTCAAAAGGCTCAAGGTGATTATGGCACAGTGCTGCGGCACATACATGAGAAAGAAAAGCCCATCTGTGTTATCAGCCTCAGCTAATGTCAGGGTCGATCATTCTTTGATCAGAGACTGGCATTAAACCAGCGGCAGTCTAGAGAGAAGGAAATTGATTGAACTTTATCATGATAAGCGGTGTCAGCAGTAATGTATACATGATTTTCTGTAGGACAGCTGCCCACATGAAATGACGTATTAATGCAGTGTTTCAAGGAAACACTTCCTCAGCATAGTGGCCTTTGTCCAGAATTCAAGCCTTTGGTCAAATGTAGGTTACAGCCCAAGGAGGAAATTATTGCTTTTTAGTGGTGATCCAAAAAAGAATTCCGGAATAAAACAATTGCTAGATTGACATGGGGCATAATTGACACTGTAGGAAACTGAGTGACCTTGGGGCGGGGAGTGCTTCCTCTAATTTTGAAATGGAATAATTGAGGCATACTTTTTCTCTTAAAAAAACAGGTCTTGTTTGCCAAGAAAACAGCATAATAAAAGCAAGGACCAATCTAAACATGAATGGTGTTGTTGCAAAGCTCCATAAATTATGAATATTTTTCTCTTTGAGTGCGACTGGCAGCACTGGAGTTAGTAAAACAGGTATTTTGCTTGAAGAAGGTCACAGGAAACCGAAGTTCATGCTCACAAAACAAAACCAAATATGGTTTTATTCACCAAAAATGCAACATAAGGTAAAGCGAAGGTCCAAGGCAAATAACATATAAAAAAGTTTAAAGAAATTCAAAATACTACTTGACAAAGCCTCTCAGCAAGACGACAGTCTCTTTACCCCACCGGATTGTCCAGGTACTTTTACCCCTCCTAGCTCCACCTTAACTGGACTGGACCATTGTGAAGGTAAAAGTAGGTAAACTCCAACAGAAAAAACAAATCAATAACCTTAACCTTGTAACAAAAACATGTAAAATATATGGCTTCACTGAACATAATTGCTCTGGGGAGTGTGTGTAGGTGAAAAGGTAGGAGGAAACCTTTTCAGTCATTTTTATAATTTCTTATTTAACACTTAGATGTGCCTTAAAAATGTTTGTTAACACACCTAGAGCACGAAAATGTGTTCATATAAATTGTATAATTTCATTTTTTATATACATCAGTCTTTTCCATACATATCAAAACATTAATGATTTTGTTTAACCCTTAAACCCTAAATTTGAACCCTTAAATTGCCATGTTTTTGTCATGATGCATCTTCATTTTATGATTTAAGAAACTTTGGTTTGGTTATTGCAGTCTGGTATAAGATTAGCAGCAACATTTGTTTATATGCATTATTATTTTGTGATGCAATGTCATTATAAAATACTCACATTAACACACCTAGAGCACCAAAGTGTGCTAAAAAAATGAAATCAAACATTAATGGATTTTTGGAATTAATGGAAGGAAGTTTTTGCCATGATGCATCAAAAATAGTGATTTGAACGGCTTTCAATGAGGACATTTTTGTGCAAAGGTGTGTTAGTGTAGAGTATTTTAGTTAACAATGTTGTTTACAATAGACTAAAAATAAAAGAAATTGAGAACAAAAAAGGACAAAATATTCTAGAAATTAAAAGCCAAAAACACTAAAATGTCTCTAGGTGTGTTTAAGGGTTAAGGGCCAATGTTTATTCTGTATAATGACAAGTTTATGCCAAAAAGTTGTCTCAGTTTTAACTCTTCACTGTGGCTTTGACTTAAGGCACTCCTTTTTCTTCTAATGACGTTATGCTATTATGCTAATCAGCTATCCCCAATCTGTCAAGTTTTCAGACAGCGAGAGACACTGCAGCATCCAGTTGGCCTTGGAGAAGTGATAAGCTCTAATCTTTTTAATGCTGTTTGCTGCTACCAATTTCCATCATCCATTCCTATAGGAAGAAACCACGTTCAATGACACGGACAACTTAGAAATAGCAACTTTAAAGTTGCTACATAGCAAAAAGTGAAGCTTCATCATGTCATGCCATACCCTGGTGAAAATAACAACTTGCTATTTTCGAGGGTCAGTGTTCGAAGTAAATTAAAGACTTAATTTAAACCTGAGAAACCTGGTCAAGGCACTAACATTCAATCAGGAGTCGGTCCCTGGGTTCTGCTCAATGGCAGCCCACTATTCCTAGTTATAGAAAGGTTCCCAGTCGAGGATTGGTTAAATGCAGAGGACGAATTTCCCCACAGGGATTAATAAAGTTACCGTTAACCTTAAGACCTGCGATTGTTAGAGAAAAAAAAAAGGCAATTTCACCTTGAAACATCAGGGATTCATCGCTCGTGTGAAATAATTGGCAAAACCCCACAGAGAGCGATGCGGTTAATGAGTGTCAACAGCATGGGAGAGAGGCAAGGGCCAAGAAAACAACAAATTAAAAACATCACCACGAGATCAAGGGAGAAATCGGAATCTTAGAGTGGTACTGATGTAAATGTGCCTCACTAACAACCCTCGGGGGCTACAATCATCCATTCCTGATGGCACTTTTAGAGTCACTATTTCTACCATTCTCTATCTCTGCCTGTGGCTCTGAACCTGTTCCCTTAGCCAGTCACATAAAGTCAAGACACACACACACGCACGCGCGCTCAGACAGATTTGTAGCAGTGAGGACTGGGTTGGGAGTGTGCCTGCTGCTCCATCTGATGAATCACTCATCGAGGCCATCTATTTCGCTGGGATGCAGAGACACAGGGAGGACAGACCCATGCACAATACAGCCAGCCAACCTACACACTTGAATACATCCCTGCATGCATGCATGCATGCATACATGCACAGTTACTTTCACAAGCACTAAGACATTAAGCATAAGGCTACAGCAGTCACATACTGCTGAATCACCCCTGCGGGCTTCAGGATCAATACACTCCAGCACAGTTACCCTCTCCAGCTATAACAGTGTAAATATAATGACCAGGAATCTGAAATATCAACACTGACAGCTTATTATGACCGGGCCCTAACAACAGATACATTGAAAACTGAACACAAAAACATAGAATTTCACTCCCAAAAAGTAAACGGACCATCATTCAACATTGTCTTATTAAAATTTTGACAATAGAATTACTGGCCTTTGCAGTTACAACAGCCCTAAATTAACACCGAGCGTATGACATATTTTCACAAGTGCACTTTGCATTACCGTAATTATGTGGCGGTTTGTGGTATCGAAAAAGCCAATGTGTGGTTATTACGGTAATGTCACTCGCAAATTTGAGAATCAGTGTCATTGTCACCAAAGTGGAGAGTTGGAAAAACGCCTGTACATACAATAGTTTCCATTTTTTGGCTTGTTTTTGGACTCGGAGACAAAAATTCAAGCAAATGTTACTTTAAATACAGTATGTGTTATACTGTTCAAATTTCAAATTTAGCACGCAAAATCTGTTTTTTCTAAATAAAACTTTTAGTTTTTCACTATATTTTAACATGCAGTAAATTGTAAACAATTACCAGATATTGAATGTTATTCTGGAAAAATGGGCAAAAGCACTTATTTACAGGACATTTTCTGGCCCTTTAATGGTTAAAATAAGCAAAAAATTCCAGACGGACATTTTGAGGCTTAGGTGTCATGATTTATGTTTCTGTAATGGTTAATACACCAGGATGTAGAAGCTCTTTAACAGAAATTATATTTTTAATGCTAAAATATAATTGTTATTGTTATCCATGAACGTATTAATTGATTGTTTTACAAGCACATCATTATTTCTTGATTAAGTTGTTTACTTGCATTACTGAACAGAAAAATTGAATGTGATGCTTGATTAATTTCTGGCTTCTCAGGGAAGAAGCACAGTGAGCCGACTCAAAGTTGGGTATAAAAAGGTGAATTCAGTTCACATAAGTGTTTGAAAGATTTCAAAAACATTCATGTTTTCTCATTTTTATGACGGATGGACTAATACATTTGTTAATCACCGTATATAAACAACATTATTCATCATTAGTAAATCTGGTAGTGGGAAATATTTCCTGTTGTTTATCAATGGTAGTTTTCTTTTGTCTCTTTGTGAGAATTTTTGGTTGTTTTCTTGTGCTTTTGTCATCATTCATCATTATCGACCACTCGACATCTGACCCTGGTAGTTTCGGGCATCAGGGGCAGGCAATCACCCAAACACTCTCCTGGTATCACCAGACTGGGAGGTGATAGAGGAGATGTCGCCCTGGATTGTCTATCTTTGTGTGTGTGTGTGTGAGTGTGTGTGTGTTGTAGCAAACAGAGAGTCTCTGTCTCTTAGAAATAGAGAATCTGATAGCTCAGCTGTTTGACAGTCTCTGTAGTCCCAACACAGAAATGGAGCAGATCTAATGGGACGTGCAAAGCATATGCCTGCTTTTGTTATCACTCCTTTGATTCTCTGGTTCTCCCTGTGATTACAAAGTATTTTGTTTCCTCTTTCAAAGCATGTCGTCTCTCTCTGTCTATGCGATGTTTACTGCATACAGTGACGTTGACGATGAGAGGATGGGTGGTACTGTTTTTGGTATGTGAGAGACTTTGTCCCGCGTGTCCTCAAAGCATCTGTGCTGTGTTAGTCGGGCCAAGATGGATGACGTGTTTTGAGCACGTTCACACGCTCATATTTATGTGTGTGTGTGTGCGTGTCTGTTCCCACAGGGTCTCACTGTGTGTGTAGCAGTCGATATAGTGCGACTGATATGTGAAGTCAGCCATTACTTTCATAGCACTTGAGGTAGAGGACAAAAGAGAGGAGAGGAGAAGAAGAAGGATGAATAGCATTAACAGAAGAGAGCAAGCTGCAAAAAAATAAATACAATCTTCCTTGAGAGGTCAAATTTGGATAATCTAAATCTAAAGTAAGCCATAAACCATAGCTACATCTGTTAAGGGTCACATACTGATAATTAGGGCCATTACTGTAAACTATTTAGATGACACTTTGGCAAATGATGTGATTTTTTACCAATGTGAAAGGACAATTATGCACAAGATTACTCTAAGAACTATATCTAAAGTGTCTGACTACTTGAAAAATAAACTTGAAATCACATTCACTAAAAGGAAAATCTGACACTATTAATGACAGAGGGACTGTTTGGTTTTACGGTTATGAGTCAAGAACTATGGGAATAATAGAGAATTTAGTGATAAAGTTTACATCTTAACATAGTATTTGTTTGATTTCATCACCTCATCAGCCCCAAATGAGCATGGACACTCACACACTCACTGAAGGCAGAGAATAGAGATCAATGTTTCTGCAGGCCAATGGCATCTTCTAGTGGACTTAAGGTGTAATCGCAGCTTCCTTATAAAGGAGTAGTTGAGGACAGTGGGGTGGGGAATGAAGCATGAGTATTTCTTTGAGTGCAACCAACTTAAAAAAAGCTTCTCCTTGTATAATTTCCCATTTCTGCTGCTGATGCATTAATGTTAATTTAGGAAGGAGGCTGTTTTCATGTCTGCACAAATTAACAGCAAAATCTCCCTCCATCTTCTACAAACTCCATGCAGAAAAGCCATTGTTCTGACTGGGTCTTGCTAAAAGTAAAGTGAAGAGTGAAGAGTGCTAACCACAGCAATAATTGTGTGGCTCCACAGCACAAACCCAATGATCAAAAATGATAATATAAACAGCTGAACAACTGACTGGCTCCTATATGAATACATAAATAAACCAAACTACATATTTTACTTCACTGAAGGTCAATTTTAGGGACGGTAATACCATCCCTCAAACTCTCTCCTACAACTTTCACAACCTGACAAGGAGCTCTTAAACAGGGTCAGAGACAAAATATGAGGTATATACAGAAAAAAAAAAGATTACACACACTTACCATGGACTTTGCCCAAGAACAGTGTCTTAACCAGGTTGAACTGCGTGTCTGAGGCATCTGGGAGTGTGTAGCTGACCGGAGGGTAATGATCCAACTGAAACAATGAGGGAGGGGGGGAAGAGATAATATGTGAGAATCTGGATTCCAAGACAGTCTGTGTGGAAAGGCACTGATAACAGCATTTTTTTAAGCAGCTCAGGCTACATCATCAGCACATTTAGGAGAGTCCACAAGATAATGAAGAAGCTTCTCATTGCAGTCTGAGAGTGTACACAGCTTCATCAAAAACTCAATGGCTCCCTCTTGTGGTACTAAAAACAAATGACCACTGGGTTAATGAACCCTCTCATTTTTACTCCTATAAATCATGATTGATGAAAAAATAATTAACATACATGTTCATTGTGTTTATACAGCCAGAGTCTTTACATGTAAACTTCATATTGAGTGAAATCCAACTAAATTATATAGAAGAAAGTCCTAAATATGGAACTTCTCTACAAACTGAAAGAAAATCTCTCATTTGCGTAGCTTTTAAATCTGCTTGTCAGCTGGTTGTGAAAAGTAATCTTCTGTAATGACCCGGCAAACAAACAGCTCTCTGCCGTACGAGATGAATGATCGCACATTAATTAACAACATAGCATTTCTCAGGTGTGCAGTGAGTTCAAAAGTCTTTCCTGAGGATTTGAAAGTGAGCCCGCGGGGAGCAGAGATGCAGATGGAAGTAGGGAATACACAAGTTTAATATCCCTGCAACATAATTATCTTGTTATTGCCGTTTCGCTGAAGTTTCTAATTAGCCTGAAGGGTTCAGCCGGTGCAGTTGACAAGAATAATTCCAACGCCACAAATTGGTTTGCGAGTGTTCCAAGAAATGTAAGGTCTTTTTGTTCCAACCTTTGCACTCAGGAGCACTTTATCTTAGCGTACAACAGGCCACACAATGCGCGCCTACGACCACCCGAGTTAGAGAAAGAGCGCTGGATTGAAAACAGTGACTTTCGTTGCTGGGAGTTTTACTAGAAACTTGTTCCACTGATGTGCTGAACGCTGTCGTGGCCTGTTAGCTGGGAGCTGAGCTCGACTGTCACTAAAGGATAGAAATTTATGTGTGTGTACTTTTGAATTGAATCAGTAGATTCCTCCCAAACCAAAACTCTCTACCTCCTACCCCTGCAGACTATTTTCTCCTTCTCCCTTCACTGCACACACACACACACACACACACAATGTATCCTAATTTGATTTGTTCCAAAAGCCAGGTCTCAGTGGAGCATGGTGTGGGTTTTGTTTTCCACAGTGACTGCAGGGCGGGATAATGGGGCACAATTAAATTGCGCTCAGCTTATTTACTTTTATCTGAGAAAACAAATTGGTTGCACAGCCACTGAGGGCGGTCAGAGTCCCGAAACTCCACAAAAAAAAACAAACGTCCACAGAGGAAGACAACCACAGAAGGAAACCTTGTTTTGGTAAACTTTGTCAATTACAAGTGCAATTTACTGGGATTTCTTCCCTTTACACCAAACCATTTATGTAACACAATTTTCTCCTCCAAGCACTGTTGCTGCCTCTCAGGTTACAAAAGCTTAGAATCAGGGATCAGGCAAAAAAACCCAAAATGAACAATGGGTAAAATCTATTTCCTGGCCCAAAAAAATAATCTAATTGAACCAGTGTGTTGTATATATTCAAACTGATTTAAAGTACAATGAGCAGTTTTCATTTCCGTGTGACTTTTGTTCGTGGTATACGAGTAAAGAGCAAATAATTGCTCATTTCTGTTCACTTAAATACAGTGAAATTTCCAACTTGCCGCACCAGCCGGAGAAGAGAGAAGATGTGTGATGCCTTAAGACGCTCTTTTCTCTATGCCCTCACAGTGAATGAGAAGTTGAGAGAAAGCAAACGCCACAGAAAGAAGAGGAACTTATTTTGATGCCTAAATGTACATTTCTTCAGTAAGCCCCTGGATTATAAAGCATTTAAATGCTTCAAAGCAACTTCTGTAATCATATTCCGCAGGTCTACTATTTGATCTGGAGTCATCGGCCCTTGATTTCGTTTAACTCTTCCCTCTATCTCCAAATCATTTGATCTTCTTATTTTGTTCTCCATCTCTCTCCTGCCCTCCTTTCTCCCAGATTCCAATTACCCCCGGTGCCTACTTGTCTTCTCACTTGTTCTCTGCCCTGTCTTTTAAACTAAATAGTCGCTTGTCTAAATTGCCTTCAAGATTTGCAGCGCGATCACTGAGAAGCGAGACCTCTGCAGCCTCAGGTAAACACTCAACTCCCAACTCACCCTTTTTTTTTTTCCTCCCTGGAAATTGAATTTGATCCACTGGCAGGCCCACCAGCATAAGTGACTTTTATTGGTTCTGACTCATATCTCTGCCCCTCAGTCAAATTAGTGCAGCTGCAACACAGTCTCTGATGAGCATGGAACCAAAAATAATAATGGGATGGTTAAATTACAAAATGTTGATGGCACACTATTAAAAAATTGCGTTTTAGGCTTCAGCGAATAACACAAGGGCAGCACTTTGACGCGGCTGTGACTCACAGGTTCGACTCTGAGGGGAGTTTGCATCATCTAGGTCTAGGTCACAGGTAATTGGAGATTCCACATTGCCTTCAGGTGTGGATGAGACCGTGAATGGTTGTTTGTCTCTGTTTGGTGACTCGTATACTACCTTGTCCCCCAGAATTGGCTCTATCACCCTGCTGATTAAGCAGTGAAGATAAGGGATGGTTGATACTTTTCAAAACCAGATTAATATTAAGAACACCCAAGCCCACCATAATTGGAATTGAACATTGAAAAATCAATTATTTAAGCATCAAATTTGACTTAATTTATGTAACTTTTTACACATCCAACATATTGAGAAAGATTATGATTGATTCAGAGTGGTACGTGTTTAAAACCCTTTGCATTACCGTGGTTACACGGCAAAATCCAATGTTTCAGGAAGCCAGAGAATAAGAGAGTGTTGGAGCAGAGACTACACTATGGACAAAAACACACAAAAACTCACATTCAGTGACAAAATCATCGCTATCGCTCAATGAATCACTATCTTCTGGCAGGAAGGCCATGAACACATGAAAAGCCCTGTGGTTAATAAGAAGCTGAACTATTGTGCTTGTGCAAGAAAATGCAGCTAAACGGATGACAGTCATACGAATGATGATCCATTTGTGCCTTTTAAGCTTTGATGTGCAACAACTACCGAGTCACTGACTGTCCACTAGGTGTCCCCTATTTCCTGGCCTGGTCCTATTGGTTCTGTGTCTCTTGCTGTTGTAACAAGCAGAATTCATCCCGTTCCTCATATCTCATTAGCGTGAGTGAGAGTACGGTCACGGTTGCCGGCTCAAAATAAATAAACTATTACCAGAAGCCCCTCAGGGGTGTGTGAGATGTTAAGATAGAGGGGAGGTATGGCGAGATGCAAGGGGAGAAGTGGAGTGGACAGCTTCATTTGAATAATGTTGATTTTGTAGCGTTGTAGTGTGAATCCTCCGCCGGGGCTTGACCTGACAAGATCTCACTTATGCAAACGTCTCCGTTAGTATGCATGTCTGTATCTGTTTACGGGTGAACGCTAAGTTCATGTTCGTACCATAAGAGGAACCCCGAGGCAGTGAGTGAACACGGAAAAAAAAGAAAAGTTTTATTTATCAAAAGTTATCTGCGTGTTACTTTTCAGGCCCTGACCATAAACCTCTGCTGTTTCCTCCTATTGTCTTTCATTATAGCTCCATCACTGATGCATGATGTTGTTGTTGTTTTTAAATCAAAATTCCCACAGCCACGCACACCGGCGTTCCTATTAAATCTTTTAACACTCGGAGATGTTTAACTGTTGCATCATTTAGAGACTAATAGATTTTAAGGATTGCTGTTTAGAGTGCAGCCCGGGCACAGGAGGAGTGGCAAACTGGGAATATACCCATTTCATTGTTAATAGCTCAGTCACAGCCCGAGCGCCGGGCCGAACATTGCTATCGTTAATCTCGATACAACGACGCTGCCGCAATCAAGAGTGTGCGCGCGCGCGTCAGAGAGTGATGAGCACAGAATCTTACAGTTCCTCCAATCACTTTCCGCACCAGTAAAAAAGGGATGTGTTATGTGTAAGTGCTCCCACCGGTGTGATCAGCAGCTGCAGGAAGTGATTTGCTCAGAAAATGAGGATGATTTCCATTGAATGTTTCAGTTTAATTTTCTCGATGTCAAAAATGTTTCACTCTCGTGCGTGAATGTGTGTGTAATGAGATTCCACCACGAACGATTGAGGTCATCGCTCCGTGGACATTTAGCGGAGGAAGAGGCAGAGACGGGCGTAGGAGGCTGCATAAAGACGTTTGGAGACGTGATAATTACTTAATAGCGTTTTATTGCACGGTGACGAGAGCGACAGTAAGGACTGTAATAATACCTCTGTAATTACTGAAGGAGGTGATATTTACATCACACTGCCGCCACAATCAGAGAAAACAACATTATATTTACCCTAATGTACTATTTTCATTTATATTATTTGTGTGCAATTCATAATACATATATAATCATAACATTTTAATTCTTCTACACACCCACTTTGTCCTAATGTAGAACTACAGTGATTGGATTCATTCATCCAACGGAAATTTATATTATTTCCTCCAGTTAAACGGCTGCTTCAACCATTTTTTTCCACTTCCCACACAAATGAAGAATACACTTAAAATCATTACGATGTTGCTGTGTTTAACTCACATTATATTACAGAGTTGGATTAAATTTGACTAATTTATTTCACTTTTTCAGATCTGTTACTCGTAAAACTTGTGAAACAGTGAAGAGCAGCGTATAGGGCTTTTATTTTCTTTGAAGAAAGTGACTTTGATGTCGACTTTTTGTCAATTTTATAGACTATTTTCAATCCCAACTTCCTCTGTTGTTGTGGGAATGAGACATGTATCCCAGATCCACTGTCTGATGATCAAATAACACATGTGGCCCTTTAAATGTGACAGAATCTAGTCAATTTATAATTTTTTTTGTCCTCAGTGAAGGCGCTGTTAAGCCACCATTTTCTCTCTAGAGACAAAGACGGGTCAAAAATGTGTCTTCCCATAGCGGGAGTTTGTTTTCATGGGTGGAAAAATGTCGTCCACGAAGAAAAACCATGAATAAAATAACAGAGCAGATAAGATCAGACTTCACTAATGACTGCAGGGAAATGAGGTCAGCATATAACATTACACTCCTAGTGACAAGTTTATACAACATTATACAAATGAATCTCTTCACATAGTTCAGTGTTTTTTTCCCAGAGAAACGATGAGTCAGGGGTTTTCTGGTTAATATCATTCACACTTTTGCCAAAGTAGGGGCAGGTGGGCTGTCGGCGAGTGAATGTGTGATGGATTTACCTTGAACATAATATATGGTTTGCATTGTGCGAGGGGAACGCCATGTATATACAGTAGGTGCATGAAAAGCAAAAAAAAAAATGACATTCAATTTATAAATTCTACAGGAGGTCATGCATCTTCTGCTGGACTGCTATTGTAGCAAGGCCCATCAATTTCCTCACAAATCATAACCTGCCCATGAAAATCTATTCCGACCTGGATGCAACCAATTATAGCTTTTATAGGTGGCTTCCATTCAGCCTCCTTTTAAATTACAGTCTGCAGCCAAATCCGAGCATTTTACCTCCAAAACAAAGGCGGAGGTTTGACCGTATGGATCTGTGCTCAACTGTTTGACCGCGCACAACGTAAAAGCACTCAAACGCAGAGACAAAACAAAAAATACACACACCTTTGCTCCGTCTCATGCGCTTGTTCAAACATACAGATCCATGCAGCCTCTCTTTTGATATACCTGGGCTGTCGACTGGAAGTGGATTAACAAGGGCAGAGGACAAGCTGTTTCATCACAGCAGAAGACAGAACAGGACATTGCACTCGCACTCTGACTTATTGCGAACTCTCCGAGCTGCAGCTAGATGGCAATTCCCTGCACTCTGCAGTTGTAAGTATATATATCTTGAAATTGAAATATGTGTTGGGAAGTGTTCAGTGTCTGTGTGTGTGTGTGTGTGTGCAGTCTGTACCTGGATAGTAATGCTCCTGTTGACCCGGGACATGTTAATGCTATGAGGCTGTCCATTGGCCAGGTTCCGCTGGTCCACATCGATAGCAAACGGCTCCCGCAGACCTCTGAGATTATACCGCACCTGCAACGAACCTGAAGACACACAACGCGAGTGGTTAGATGAGGCTGCTTGAAACGTCGTTAGATAAATAACTAATGTATTTTATCTACTACATTCTCAAACAGGAGTCCACTCATACACCGCTAATGTATGAGACATTGGTTTGGATTATTCTAATATTAAGGTTTTCTATTAAAGTGAAACAAGAAGAGATGAGGAACTGTGGAGGAAAAACTGAGTCATTCGGAGAACCCACTGCTTGACAGGAGATAACTGTCTGAGGGCGCCGCATGAGCAGGACTGTCAAGAGAATCTTGTAGCAGCCTCAAGCAATGTGACTATTTTGCCGTGTGATTTCGGAGATTGCGCACATCAGTCGCTGGAACGCTAGATGGCACTGTCAAAGTTTTATGACTTCTGATTTATCGAAGCACTTTGCAGCCTGTGAGCTGCACAGTGGGAGGCTGCGGAATGAAAAAGGGGTTTTGGAGATTAGACAACTTTGCAAACTGTGCTGCAAGCGCACCCTTTAAAAAAACAGTACTTTGCAGCACTAACAAGCAGGCATCTCACAAGTCTCCAGCCACAAGCTGTGTGTGTGTGTGTGTGTGTGTCTCTTTAGGACTCATTCTGGTTTTAACATTGACCTTATGGGCACCAAAACCTGGTTCTAATGAGACAGAACCTAGGCTACAAGGCGGTACAGTGGCTACCATTGTTGCCTCACAGCAAGAATCAAGGTTTGAGTGTGCATGTGGGTTCTCTGTCATCCTCCCACAGTCCAAAAACATAGGGTTAGGGTTAACAGAGAGGATATTTGGACAATCTCTAAATTGACTGTAGGTGTGAATGTGAGAATGAATCATCGTTTGTCTCCTTTGGTGCTAACCCTGCCCATGAGTGTGCGGTTAAGTTTAGTCCTAAAGATCTAGGTCAAGGTTTGAGTTAGGGAAATAATTTAATAGAATGTGTGTCTTACCATTATGCCTCAACACCACAGCCAGATAGTCCTGTGTCTTGGAGCTGACGTACATCAGAATCGCAGGAGCACTGGATGTGCTGAAACTAAAAGCGACTTCCTCCTTGGTCAGATTGACGTCATGTGGTGTCAGCTGGTGCATCAGGATCTTCGTATCTCGACTGGCTCCTGCGACCGCTTCGGGCATGAAGTTGTACTTAATGAGCGTCCCGGCCTCAAAGAAACCCCCAACATCTGAGTGAGATAAAAAAAAAAAGAAATAAAAAAAAGGGAACATACACAAACACAACAGTGCTTCTAAGTTTGTTTTGAGCACTAACATGGGCGTTTGCAGAAGCTATGAAAGTCACAGGATATAGGCAAAGAAAGAAGAGACACAGAGACAGACATAAAGAAAGAAAAAAGACAGACAGAAGAGAGAGAGAAATAATGAAATAAAGGAAAGAAAGACAGAAAAAAGAGAGACAGAAATAAAGGAAAGACAGACCGACTGACTGAGTTCCCTTTATAAGAGAAGCCACAGGAAAGTGTAGAGAAACTCTGAAATGCCAGGACACAACAGGGTGTAGACATATTATGCAGTCAAAGAGGAATAAGCACACACATAAATATGGCTGTGTTCAGGAGGTGTAGCAAAGCGAGTGTTAAATTGCTGCACTCTAAATGGTCTGAATGGTGAATGAAAAAAATATCGCTGTGCTCTGGCATCTGAAACCACACAATACATTGTTTACCAGTACATTAACAGACCTAATGGAATATTCCAGCCATTCCAGGGAGCTTATTGATTCACGTAATCAAGTGTTGAGAAGAGGGAGGGACGTTATTTTTCTATACTTCTGTTATACAGGTGTATATGTATGTGCATGCATGCACACGCACCGCAGTGTCTGCCTTTCAGCTACAGAGGAGATAAACAGACACAATGTGCGTGAAATTAAAGAGAATGGTTATAAGGAAGGCAGAGAGCAGCATGGAATCTGCCTCGACATGTTTGCCTTCCCGCCGTCACAGCAGTGAGAATGTATAGCTACACCCCTTACACGTGTAGAATACTAAGTGAACACATTTATGCATTTTTATTTTAAAGCCTCACTTCACCCGTCCACTCCTACCAGACACAGCTGCAATAAATACTTCAAGCTACACTGCTTAAATCTAATAGATGGCCTAATAGGAGAAAATGGGAGAGTTCTCTAACTGGTATTATTAGTGTATAGGCAAATCCTCACCGCCATACTGCGTTCTGCTGTGCGCTGATTGTAGTTTGAAACATATATATATATATACATATATATATATATATATATATATACATATATATATATATATACATATATATATATATATGTATTCGACATTCGACCGTTTAGTGTCTTTTGAGATTAATTATGCTGATTACTGTCTGAACCAGGAAATTCTGCTCAACAAAGTGAATCAACAGGCAATGTGCTCTATTGAATTCCTTAAATTGGTTGCATCACAGAAGATGAATAAAACACATCTAACAAGCTTCAGTAAAGCCGATCGTAGATGGGACAGCACAAATGACATTAACCCTTTTTAACACCTAACACCCATACTTTGCTTAATTGAACCATAAAAGGACCAGAGAATGTCCTGTAGCTATTTACAATTTACTGCATGTTAAAATTGTGTAGTAACAATTTAAAATGAAGAAAAACAATGCAGGTGTACATGAACAACAGATTCTGTGTGTTAAATGTGAAATTGGAACAGTATGAAACCGAATTACAATAACAATAATATCTGGTGACAAAGATGCTGATTCGCCGGCTTCCTGAAACAGCGCGGGTGAAATTAGCACAATGACTACACATCGACTTTGGCGTGCAACTTCTCAGCTTTCAGAAACTGTTGAAATTTTTCTGATTGCCCAAACCGTTGCGTAACTACGGTAATGCAAAGTGTGCTTGTGCCAACGGTGTCGCTGTGTTATGTGATATTGTTTTTGATGCACAGAAATGATTGCACTAATGTTATGAGGTCAACGTATCTTTCTGTGAACTTCCAAACATGAGTAAATAGTTGAAAATTGACAAATGAACTTAAAAATATCAATACTTGGTCCTTTATGCAATGTGTCTCCGTCTTCTCTTTCCAGCAAAATAAAAATAAAATAGGAGAGAGTGAGGGCGGCCGCCCACAGCCTCAAAATGCAACACACACACACACACACACACTCACACACTCTCACACACACACACACACACACACACACACGCGCACACACACACACACACACACACACACACACACACACACACACACAAAACAGTCATAACATAAGAAGGAATGAGAAAACTCTGCTCCAGGGCAGGAGCTCTTTATGTTTGTGTGTGTTTTTATGTCAGCGTGTGAATATATTGTGAAAAGAGAATTTGGTCAAGCATGCAGACCTGTACAGGTAACAGACGTGCGTGTGTGTGTGTGCGCGTGTGTACATGCACAGTGGCTCCAGTAACCCCTCAAGGGCAGAAAAGCAGAAAAGGAGTGTACAATAATAATACTGCAGGGTCCCCTGAGCACTGTGTAAATATGGATACAATGGAAATGCACTACACAATTATGGCTGGTTTCATGCATTTTTCACTCACTGGGAGGACGGGGGGATATTAAACGGGGGAAAAGGGGAGAGATTCAGAGTCGGGGAGAAAGAAAGCTGCAAAAGGGCAACTGGGGAAGGAGGGGGGAAGGAAAAAAATGAAAACGTAGGAGGAGAAGAGGGAGGGAGGGCAGGAAAATGGCAGAGCAGGAGGGCATAAAAAGAGAGAAAAGCAAGGAACAAGAAAACACAAGTTGTAAAAAAAAATGAGAAAAGAGCAAAGTGAAGCAGTAAATGTTGTAAAACAGAGAGTGGGAAAATGAGGAGGAGGAGTCAATTCAGAGACGGAGAAGAGCATTGATGGAGAAGACAATAATAGATGTCAGAAAAGGTAGCAGTCACACATAGACCGGCGGGATAAAGGAGGGAAATACAGAAAGGGAGACTGAGAGAATATGAGGGGAGACAAAAGATGTGATGTGTACCAAGACAGGGGAACAAGACAAGGAGGAGAGAAAAGGGAGAACAGAGAGGGGGAGAGAGAGAGGGAGATAAGAGGAGTCACACATAACATGCACAAAAACAAACAGACACAAGGGTGTGCTCTTTCTCTTTGTTCGTCACACCCTCACACTCTCTTTATTCTCTAAATCCTGAGAGGCTTGATTGCGTATGACAGAATTCAGAGAAGGTCTTTTCATGTCTTACACTATCACCAGACACTGTCACCCATTTCCACACCACACACTGGTGTAGGGTTAGACACTCACACAGCTTTATGTCACCTTGTCACCTCTCCTGCCAAGAGTCACAGGGAAAAAAAACACTACTCAGCTTTAGGAAACAAATTAATTCACATGTCGGGGATTGGGAGCAGACAGAAAGCCTCTAACAGCACTGCAGCTCTTCTCCCCTGAGCATTTTTATGAAAACTTGTTTTGGTAAGTAGAACTTAAATGTTGCATCTAATGAATTCCCCAGGAAACAAATATGGTGTTTTAGTACTATGAGCAGAAGTGCAGTGTGACATTTATAATCTCTGAACCTCCAAAGCCTACACCTCCCCTTGCGCTCTGTGAGGTGACTTGCATTTTATTTATTTATCTCTTCTAAGTTTTATCTCTCAGCTCTCTGCATCCACAAAGCATTAGCATTCAACGTAGGCAATCCAAAGCCACGGAGAATTGGTGGGTAAGCACAATATCATTCACAATCGATGCCTTTTATCATAAGCCCAAACAGTGTAAAAACCGACAGCTCTAAACTGAAGTGGAAGCAAGGACAATCACAGAGTTCTGGGGGAGAAAAAAAAAAAATCACAGTGGTTTGTCAGACAATGACGCTCATTGAAATATCACTGCTGCAGCAGTTAACCATGTGATATCAGACAGTGGCATTGTGAGCCAGAGATAACACGTTTTCACACAGATAACCGTAAAAGTAGTTTGAAGGATTTCAGTGCTTCCTCCTAAACATTCTGAGCACGGAGTTTGTTAGTGCTGAGGAGGGAAATAAAAAATAAAATAAGAAAAAAAAAAAAGAGTTAGACATCTTTAGGAAACTATAAATCAATAAATTAAATATCCGCAGTTGCTGATAGCCCACAACAGGGCTGATATCGATTTGTTTTGCAATGAAAATGAAAAACAGGGCGATGCACTGACTCTGTTGAGGCGTTCATTGTCCAACAGTCTACACATTTATTAGAGACGGACCTAAGACGCTTCTCACCTCTTGTGCAGAACGGGCCGTCATAGGCGGTGGAGGCGCAGTCGCACAAGTAGCCGTTGTACTTCTCCACACACTTGCCCCCGTTCCGGCAGAACATTCCAAAACTGGTGCAGTGGCCTTGGCAGCCGGGCTTCACCCCCGGCGTGACCATGGCCCTCTCTTCCAGGTCTAGAGTGATGCCGTTCATCCGCAGGGCACGGATGCATCCCAGGAATCCCCTCTGTCCCCCTGCTGCACCTGAGGGAGGAGGAGGGTGAAGGATGGCAGAGGCGTCAATGTAACGAGGATGTGAAGCAGTGCGAGAATAAGTGAAAATACAAATAAGAGAAGGAAGGGAGGACACGTGGAAGTCCAGGTCACTCTGTAAAGAGGCTCTGTTTTAATCTCTGCCTGGAGGAAGCCACTGGTGATACGTTAATCGTTCCGGCTGCGACGCCGCTCTTAAAACAACCTTCAACCCATTTTTTTTTCCTTTCGCTAATTAGAACAGCCTAATGAACACTGTGCCTTAATGAACAGCTCACACACATACACCTGCTAATGGCAAAGTGAACGCATGTAAACTGCGTTCCACAGACAAAACACATGACCACACACACACACACACACACACACACCGCACCTGATTTGAATAGAGTCAATATATGCATTAATGCTTAGCCTTGGGATGTCAATAGCCATTCCTCTAAAGTGCTTCCATCGTCATTCTGGCCTCGTGCCATTACAGTCTAACTATCCATTAAGTTGGACAGAGCAGGGGCGTTAAACAGATTAATGTCCAACTAAATGACGATAGAAATAAACACCCACATAAACATACACCCACAGGTATGGATTTGAATGTACACAGGCACAACCGCGGAGGATAGTTAGTTACACCGTTTGGACAGACACACGTGTGCACAATTAATGTGCACACTATCGTTAACTCGAGCCAGGGGGCATTTCATTTATTAAAACCTCTCGATTGCATCTTTTGAATTGTGGAGAAGTATTCACTGAAGAAGACGCGTTTAGCAGACCCGAACATAAACTCTCACTCATTCAGTTATTTCCCTGAGCAACAGTCTCGCCCACATCTTGCCCGTTTAAACACGCACACAAAGTAAGACTACTCTCCAGGAGCACTTTTTTTTTTTTCCACTTACCAGCGCCACGAAGGACATGACCTTTAGGAGATGTCTTAATAAATCTATGTTGTACCACTGATGGGCTGCAGGTCTATCAGTCGTTGATTAACTGGACATCAGTCTCTGAGGTCCACGGAGACCAGGTCAGAGACACATGCATACTGTACATGCTTGAGAGCGAGACTAACAATTGCATACATATCATGCATATGCACCTATTTATAAAAAAAAAAAGGTCTGATTACATTTGTGCACAAGCAGTCATAATATTTGACTTGGTGTCCTTCGCTGTGTTGGTGTGGACTCTTCATAAGCTGTGTAATAATGTAATAATGAGAGGGGATAATGTACAGCATGTTATTCAGACAGAAAAATATAAAAAGCAGGCTTCATATTCGTCTCTTCACTGGAGCGATAGTTTGTCCTTCTCTTTAATTTACGGCTGAAGAAAACACAGTTTGTTTACCCAACACCGTGTTCAAAAGATACATTTTAGAATGTCATTTGTATTGGTATCAGAGGGGTGTTTTGATTTATATGGTCTAAATGTCATTTCAAAGGACTTCCCTACCCGCTGGCATTTCCTGGGGAGATATTATCACAGAAATTTCATTTTATCCACCCAGTGGTGTCGCTTTGGAGTCAATTATCGCTCTAAAAGGTCGATAATAGGATTGCCTGCATGGAAAAAGCATCAGCACCTCTTTGTTACAGAATAATAGGTAAAAATCCAAGTTTTAATTGCCATTATTTTGGAGCTGCAACTGAATTTGACGAGCCAAACACTTTAAATGTTACCTACTATCTTGGCAGGTGAGCGAGGCTGGTTTCCCTGCAACATGGGTGACGCACATGCAATGAGTGGCGACAAGCAAGGCGATGAATCCATGACGACGGAGGCGAGGAAAAGAGAGACAGAACTTAACAAAAAAAAAACAACAACATGCAAAACCATAATGAAAAACATAATAGGAAACATAAGTCAAGAACAAAAGCCAGAGAACAGATGGTGATGTTAAATGAATAAAACGTGGCAAGATTTATTGTACATGTATGAAGTGAATTGAAAAACCCAAACTTAACAGAGTGGAGTAAATTACAGGATGCTGATGGTATAACATTTACTCTGGAGGCCATTAGAGCAAATGAGCCACTGTGCAGTAAACACTAAAGCAATAAAATGCTTGATGAGGAGCATATTGATTGAGAAAGAGAGTGGGAGATGATATAGGAAGAGATATTATGCCAAGGTGAGCAAATTCAACTCCCTGCACTGTGTGTGCTTGTGTACAAAAATCTGGATGCCTGAATGGTTTCTCTTTGCCCTCTCTCTCTCTCTCTCTCTCTCTGCAAATCTCTCAAACAAACAGAAAGAAAAAGACCTTTCTCTCCTTGTGTCAGAGGCCAAATCTAACTTCCTAAAGCTATCCTCAAATAAGGATTAACAAGGGATTAGACATCAGATATGAGAAGGTGAAGTCACTAGCATGGCCGCTGCCAAATACAACTCTTCCCCCGCTCTATATCTCCACGTCCTCCGCCAAGACTACATAGGATGAGGAACGGCTGAGGTGCTATCTGGAATCCATTATGTTTCCTCGCCATGAATCGCACAGTGACAACACATTTCTCGCCCCTCTCCATTTTGCAAATGAAAGTACAAAAGTACACAGAGAGGTAAATTGGGACATGATAAGGTGAGGATGTTTCAGTCGCGGTTGCATCAGCAAAAGTGATGAGACAATGAAATTACATTATAAACGGGGGATCAGGGGGTTGAGGCTATCACATCAGGATGTCTGATTGGAATTTGGAACAATCTCCTTCGAGGTGGAACTTCTTTTCTCCCATGACATATTAAGAACTTTGTGATCAGCACTCAGCACTTCTCCCTCCGTTCGGAAAACCCTGAAACTATTTTAGCCGCACAGTTTGGTTTAGTGACGGCTCAGCACAACAGGCAGACGGAGACGGAGAGCTGGAGACATCGGGAGCAAAGCGTAGGCAGATCTTCTGCTACTTTGAACTCAGGAGAATGAGTTTGTAGATGAAGCCAGAAGGAACAAAAAAGACCTTTAAGAAAATGGGGGCATTAATGGCGTCATAATAAGAGCTCAGTCCGTCTCGTGTGTATGTGGCCGAGCGTGACAGTTCTATAATAGTTTCTTAATCCAAAGTGATATAAAGACTGATTCAAATTATTATAGTCTAATCGAAATGACCTCTATGTGGATTAAAGGTACAGTATGTAAAGATTTAATGGAAAAGTTGCATGTTGCAGCTGAATATCCCTCACCAAAACTCAAGGTACATAGAGTTTTTTCATTGTGGGTGAGTGTAAAACCATGGTGGTCCAAAATGACAGCCATCAAACAGCTGACCTGCAGAGAAGGTCATTCTAGGATTCTAGGGTAATGAAGAACAGCAATGCATACAATCATGTGACTGTAAACTGTTGTAAAAAATATTCAGAAGTTTCAGCCAGATGAAAATATTTCCATCAATATTTTACACACTGGACTTTTAAGAAGTATCCATCACATGAAGGTTTTTATAGTAAACGAAAACCAACTAAATAACGGAAACAAAAACTTTTTTGTTAACTGAAACACAAACAAAAACTAGAGAACTAACTAACTAACTGAAACTGTGTCTACAAAACAAACTAAAATTGTAGCACAAATTACTTTTTCGTCTTTGTAAACTAATACATACATAATCCTTTTGATTTCATATAAGATGTATTTATTTTTTCCTCTGCCGGGCAATTTTGAAAGGTTTTATTCGAGACAGCCTTTTCATTCAGTCATAATAAAATGTTTTTAATTTGTTTTTGTTTACAATGTGGGACATAAGGCTGTGCAAGTGAAACACCACATTTATTGTGCAGTTAACTGGGTTGAGTTGGTTCATCTCAGTGAATCAAACCTGTAGTCTTTTATTGGTTTTTTTAATTTTGCTCATGTTTTTCCTCAGATTGAGCTCCCTGAGACTCCTGGCTCACAAACAATGTGATGAGTGTTACGAGGGTCATTAATTATTATTATTTATGCTATTATGTTTATGTGCGTCTTTAGTCTGTTGGCCAACCTCAGCACTATGATGCACATTTTGCACTTCAGTTTGATTTAGGCATGGTTGTTCATTTGTCCAAATAAACATTTAAAATGGCACCTTTTGCTGGGTTTTTAATGAAACAATACTGATTGTGACCTTTTTGAATCTCGCACCTGGCAAACTGTGTCAAACTGACACTGAAACTAATTAAAAAAAACTAATAAAATCTAGCAAACCCGCTTTAAAAATGAATTGAAACTAACTCATTTTAAAAACAAAAAGACAAAACTAAATAAAAACTACAATGAACGAAAAACTATTGATCACATGCTCTCACAGCCGGTATGAAGCTCAGTGTTAACATTATCCTTCCGTGGCAACTATAATATAAACTATAAACTATAATGAAAGGAAGACAGAAGCGATGGCGTTTGGACCAAACCTGGGCCGCTTGGCACCGCACGTTAAGCCATCAGTCACAAATCTGGGTTTTAAGATGGACAGGGATTTTGAATTGGACTGTCAAAATTGGTGCAATAGTGAAGGTAAAACCTATCCTTTCAAAACCGCACTTTGAGACAGTAATCCATGCCTTTACTACATCTCGCCTGGATTACTGCAACGTACTTTTTTTATAGAGACAGTCAGACTTCCCTCGCACGTCTCCAGCTTGTTCAAAATGCCGCTGCGGGTCTTTCAACTGGAGCACATAAAAGGAAACACATTTTGGCCTCACTCCACTGGCTGCCCATGCAATTTAGAGTCCATTTAACAATTCTTTTATTTTTGTTTTTAAATCCTTAAATGGTCTTGCCCTGCCTTGTCTCTCCGAGCAGCTTCATCCTTACACATCCTTACAGCTGCTTCTGGCGTTACCAACATCTTAAAGGAAGCTCAGAGGGGACAGAGCTTTTTCCGTTGCTGCACCGAGATTTCGGAACAATCTCCCACTGCATACACCCCTCCACTGTTGACCCAGTAGACACTTCGGTTGGCTTTACCGTTTTTGTTTTTTATTGTATGACTTGTTTATTTATGTTGTTTTTCTACTTTCTAGAGTACCTTTTTGTTTTATTGTTTGTTTTTCGGTCTAGTTGGTCTAATGTTTCTATATTTGATGTGTCTTATTCATCTCTGACGTACAGCACTTTGTTTGTTTCAGCTGTTTTAAAGTGCTTTATAAATAAAGATTGGATTTATATATATAAAGCTGTATCTCTGTGTCTGAGTGTGTATGTGAGAGTGTTAACTTAATTATGGCTGAGGCTAAGCTAGAATGAAACCTCTTAAGCAAGAACACTGATTTCCAGTAAAGGCTGCTCTACTTATGTAACGTATGAAGCATTCAGACGTGTGAAAGTGAAAATCTGCATTGGAGCAGCATTACTAAAAATACAGATAGCACAGAAACCTTTCAAATGAAAAGTTCAATCCACTTGATATGATATGTACTGAGGTGTTTGCTTTCCACACATCAGAGCTGATAATTCTGACCTGTTTGTCTCTGTGAGTGTCCCACCGACACAAAGAAGTCCAAACTGCAATCGAATGTGTGTATACGAGTCACTCGTGTGTTATGTGCGTGTCTTACCCACGTAGAGCTGGCTGAAAAGCTCCAGCCGTGTGTGCCCCTGTGCGGGAGCGAGCCGAGACGCCCGATAGGTCTGATCTAGCTGGAGGACGGCCTCTTTCACGTTTCGCTCAGCCGTTACGCGATGCCACTGGTCGTCGTTGAGGGGCATGGCTGAGTGCACCGTTAGCTCCACCGGCCCATTTCCGACATCAAAGGAGAAGGAGACCACCTTAGGAGCTGCAGAGAGAGAGAGAGAGAAGTGGCGGTTTATAAAACAAACAACTTTCCCATGACTCCCTGCTCATAGTCCATTCTGCAGGTAAATATGTGTTCAATTTCTAATCTAATGGCTCATTTGTTTCAAGGCCATTCATTTGCCTTGTATAGATTTCAGCTTTGCAATACACGGCTGCTCACAGCTTTGGACGGTGCTAATCCCACAGGCAGTCAATACACGCCAGGAACTGTTGGCTTTGCATGACATTAAGTTGTATCACAGCACTTTCCACGTGTTCTCTCACTCTCTCTCTCACTCTAGAAAGACGAAGGAAACTTACAATTAAAGAGAGAGAACATGTGAATGAACAAGGAAGAAAAAAAAGACCCAAACAGAAGATGATAGTGTGCATGAGTATTTTTTATGGTCTTGTACATGTATGTGTGATATGTGTTTGGCAAGGATTATGAGGAATGAAGACGACAGTATATAAAAGGGAAGGAGAAAATGCAAGTGCAAGTGCAGCAGCCTGATTTCAACAAACCAATAGGGGTCACTGTTAAACCTATAATTACTAAGACAAGACAAATGTTCACTGATATTTATAAAACTCTCTCTCCCTCTGTAATGAATGCAGGCCTGTGCGTGTGTGGGTGAGTGGGTGTGTGTGTGTGTGAGAGCTTACCACCTGTCTGTTCCAGATGTTTCTGTGAGTACACTGGTGAGGTCACATTCAGATGAAATATTACATTTCGGGCCTTCCAGTTTGAAACACTACTGATCATAAATGATTCGGTGAAAAAAATGGGAAACAAATAATTTACAGCTGACTGGCAGGTTCTTCACATCCCCTAATTGTCAGAGGTTGATATTTAGATTTATGTGCTTCACTACTTTGTCAGTGTCTCTGTCTGAATAGCCACTGTTTGGATGAGAGATGTTCGCCCCCTTGCAAAATGCCAGCCGTGAATGCATCTGGCCAATGAATGAGAGCAGAAAACAATGAAGACATTTGTTTTTTTGTGGCTGGAAAGACGATTTGCAATTGTCACATTAACACCCAATTGGACTGTTTTCCTAATTGTTTGGTACCACTGTCTGCACGCCTGTATAAAAGCCATGTATTCTGAGAGACACCAGAGCGCTGCAGTCATCGAGATGATAAGTAACAACTATCTATGTTACTGCTTGGTTTCATTAGGCTCAAATATTAGAGGGGATAAAGTGATGCAGCTGCCGTTGGGAGAAGGTATGTTCTACTTTTCTTTGTCCAATCAATGTGTGGACTTTTTCATCTAATCATCTCTTTTCACTCCAACTATTCTTCCATTTTTGCCCTCTTGCAGCCTATCTGCTGTACCCACAGTGGTTCTGTCCTTCTTAACCATTTCCTGTTGGTTCCTCTTTCCTCTCATTTTTCATTCTTTGTTCTTTTGTTTGACTTTTCTTTCCTTCTTTTATCCACCCCCGGTCTCCCTTGAGTCAACCTCCCTTCCCTGTGTATTCCTTCCATCAAACTTTTATTTCTTCATTTACTGCTTGCTTCCCCCCATTCACTTACTCATCCTTCATCAATCTGCCTGCCACTAACCCCCTCACTCCTCCTTCACTTTCTTCCTTGAATCCCATCTCGCAGACGCTATTTGCCTCGTCGTAGATGAGATGCAAAGACACGAGAAATCATCTCAGCAACGGCCTATCTGGATTTGTAGCGGGCATTAACCTACGCGATGAATATGAAAAAGTGCTTGATCATCCAGCTACCCACAACAAACAGCACAAAGAGGCACATTCACGCACGTGCAATGACGGGGTTTAGTACCCTGAATTAATGATGTCTTTATGCATGGAGCACGTCTGCAGGACAAGTTAGAGCATTATCTGTTATCTTAAATGCTGAAAGAAAGCCAAACATACATCACAATACTCCCGTGGAAACAAAAGCTATAGAAATGCTGCTATGGCAACGCTTTTTGTGTGTGTGAGATTATTTGCATTTTTTTTTAGTGCCACTGCAAAGCAAGATGGATGTCCCACAACTTTTCTTCTCCACTCTGTCCACAGGCGGGAATGAAAACTAAAGTGCCCTCAGAGCACGGCGCTTGCCTCACGTATTTGCATAGCTGTGATGGATGTCATAAGTGTAAAAATGTGTGTGAATTAAATTGTGTGTGTGTGTGCATGCGCGCTTACTCTGGCACGTTGGCCCAGAGAACACCCGGCGAAGCTTTTTATTTTTGCAATTTACTTTTCTATTAATCTTTTAATATAGAGGCAGGAAGCTGTGCATCAGCACAGCACAACTTAACAGTGATAAATAGTGAACAAGATTGTGTGGGTCTTTGTGTGAGAGATCACAAGCTCACTGCTCAAGTGGGTGTGTATTCATATGCTCCATTTTGATTTTCAGACGGACCGTGTTGTATTACAGCTTCACGGTCTTTTACTTGCTAGCGTTTTTCTCATTTGCATTGCTAAAATTTTTACTTTGTGTTTTCCACACCTGGGGCGGTTGCAACAGTCTGGACACTTGAAGGACACTTAGTTTATTTAAGTGTGAGCCAAATTCAGAGGTCAAGGCAAACCTGGCGCTGGTGACGCTGAAACGAGATTACAGCATCAAAAAGACAGAATTCCTTTTAACACCTTCAAGTTTATCAGCAAAACACACCTCACACTTGCAAAGAATCCTGGATATGTATTAGTACATGAAATATATATAGTATGGGAAGAATATTAGCATCTGATCTTACATTTTCTTAGTGCCAGGCTGTTGCTTTAGATGACCAGCCCCCGCCTCCTTCTCCTGTCTTTCTTCCCCCTCTGCCTCTCCTCTTAAGCCCAACATGTTGAGAACACCTACCTAGAGTGCAATTTTCCCTAGAAGTTTCTTTTATGTGAAAAGAAAAATTATCTCTTCATTGTATCCAAGTGCTTGCTTGTGTTGGAAATGTAAGGTGTTTGTTGAGGGCTGTGTTGTGATTTGGCACCATAAATAGTACATTAAAATTAAACGGAATGAAAGGCCATTGGTGCATTGACTGAAGTCTCAACTTTGTCTCTGTCTGGTCCTCACATAAAAGATCAATGGTACCGTTTCAGAAGCTGAGCTTGGCAGTGGCAGAGTAGATGTCACAGCTGGATACCAGACTGAAAATGTTTATAACCTTTGGGCAAGGCTATCACTGAAACTGCAGCCTCTTAAGGACTCAAAGCATGGCACATACATACTTTCCACTGAGCCGCAGAGCCCAGAAGTCAAGCATTTCTATATTTGAGGACCCTTCAATATCTCCTCAATCCTATTACCAGGCCACTTCACATGGTTCTGAATACATTTTTAATGCTGACCCTCAAATGTGTCTATGCCCATTTCTTTCCATTAAGATTCAAAGAGAAATACCTGCCACCTGATGACTTTGAATCTGCTGAGGTCACAGTGATGTGTGTGTATCTGTGAGAGAGTGTGAATGTGCTCCTGCAATGGTGTGTGCTACTCTGGCTTAATGCTAGTTATTTCATGCCCTGACTGGATTGTAGCATATACAGTTTTGGACTAATGTGTGTGTGTGTGAGTGCGAATGTGTAAGTGTGTGTGTGTGAGAGAGAGAGGGAGGGTTCATGCAATTGTGTGTCTAAATGTGCGCTGTGGGGCAGAATGCAAGATGATAGCAAAGCAGAAGAGAGAGGAAATCAATGTGGGGACATTTCAAAAGCCTCAAGACAACTATACATACACACAAATAAACACGGAAACATAGAAACACACACCCACACTCTCTCCATATCCTCTGACCTGCTGTGTAGCTGTGACAACACAATATGTGTGTTTCTTGCACATTTGCAAGACAAACACCACCTTTTGGAAAAATGTTTCACTGTACTTGCACGTGATAAAGTGTCATTGCAATATTTCTTTACTCCAAACCTAGATTAGCTGCTCCCACCTGACCTTGTGGCTGGCCCACTGGCACTGGCGGAGGTGTGACTGATTGATGGCTGGAAAGACTGCACCAGGGGTGGGATAGTTGCCCTTCCCACATGCCCATGAATAGATGACCTCACTCCATGGACAACCTACGACACTACAAGCACTATACGAAAAAGACAGCCCGGTGTCCACCGAGAGGCCGAATGGACAATGAACCAATTAGGCGGGATTACAAAAATAACGGCCAATCATCTGTGGATTGTGCATCTGTGGATGGTCCAAAGCAACAAAACACCTTGGCTTGTGCATCCATCAAGGGGAGGCACCATGTGGGGGGAGAATCCATCTGCAAACTTGCACTGCTTCTGCAGGTGAGTATGACTCAAAGCCTGGTGGAGCAGCAGAGTGTTCTTGACTCCATCATTGCACATGGACAAAAAAAAAAACACAGCGACAGAGAGGCAATAGCGATATTTTGAGCTGAGTTTCTATCCAATCCTCCAGAAGATCATTTACTATAAGGCAGGTAGAGAATTGGTGAATGAAAGAAGACTTCTCCAGAAAGAATAGAGGAAAGCACCAGTGAAGAAAATTTGGGCCTCAAAGCTCTCTGGGACCAGCTGAAATCCATGCTTGCCAACCTCAGGAGGGCAGAGTGGATGTGGAAGAGCAGTAAGGAGAAAGCATGCACCAGTTTCCTCTAGGACCATTTTAGGTATGCTTGAGCCTTTGAAAGCTGCCTTCAAGTTCGACACCACACAAGCGGAAATAATTCAGAATATTCCGCTGTTAGCGGAGCAGCCAGTGAGGAGCCTTGGTAGACAATACACGACTGAGCTCTCAGATAAGCACATAGCTCAATCTGTTATGACGCAGCTGTCAGAAAGCATCGATGAAAGAAAGGAATAAGCGTTGGTCTCAGAAGTCAGAAGAATGGAGAATAAATCTTTCAAGATTAGAGCTCTGAGCCAATGGCAACAAGATGGACAAACTGGAAGGCAATTGGGAATAAGATAAGAGAATAAGAAATAACCCGTGCCGACATGTGGAAGGTCCCCCGGGCAAGACTGAGCTTCTATAATACTGACATCCTTCCAAGTGCCCAGGACATACAGTACATCTCTGGTATGGCTCAGAGACAATCTGAAGCCTATATGATCCCCAAAACCTAGCCTACATCTTGATGGAAAATTGCTTTGTCCCAAGGACAGTACAGGTGGCGCCATGACCAAGTGCTCTGGCAAAATTGGCAGAGGTGTCGGAGGAATGAAGGCTCAAACCCAACAGAGCTCCAAGCTGCAGATGTGTTTTGTCAGGTAAGGAGCTGAAACAGAGAATATCAACAGGAGAGAGTGATCCATAATGAAACCTGGCTGCCAATGGCAGATAAGACTCGGCTTCGGCAAACAGCTCAAGTTTCCAGCAGAAATAACAACAACCTCTCAGTGGCCAGACATCATTCTGTCATTCAGCTAGTTTTGCCAAGACAGTAACCATGGCAGAGCTCACAGTACCATGGGAGGAACTGAGGGAGAAGTACAGCAAGTTCGCTGCAGCCTGTACAGAGCAGGATGGGACGCACACACTTACTCTGTTGAAGTTGGATGCAGAGGCTTTGTGGGAAAATCCACCAGCAGCTGTTTAAGATCGCCTCAGCCAAGCACAAGAAAGAACTGAGGGCACTGGCTGAGGAGGCACAGAAAGGGAGCTTCTGGCTTTGGCTCAGAAGAAGAGACCCCAAGTGGGGATACTAAGGATCATAGGGCCAGTCACAGAGAGCACGAGGGAGGCGTCTCTACTACAACCCTACCACCTAAAGATATTCTGGAATTAAAGCAGCGGAACATCAGTGAAGGGTGACTCCCAGCTGAGGACCTTGCGGCTAGCCCACTGGCACTGGTGCGACAGGCAGGGACCTGTGGTTTTATCTCAGAGCATTAGCTGGAAGAAAATTCTGTGGAGTGCCTTTAGAAAACACTTTGACTCACGATTCATCCATCAGCTTTGTGTCTATCCAGCCATTGGCATTTTGGCATAAAATGGTGGGAAAGGAACACCAGTAAGAGATCATCGTGTTGCGCTTTTGACACCAAATGTTCAGATCTCAAAGAAATGTAATCAGTTATATATTGGCAAACACATCATGCCAGGAACCCCCGACACGATTTTGCTCGGTGATTAAGCAGAAGCCGGAGAGTTTAACATGCTTGATCAAAGCCAGCTCAGCTGTTGGGATGTTAATTTATAGCTGCTGGAACATAATCACACATGCTGTGTGACATGTCAATCATCAGTCTGAAAAAGACTTTCTGTATGACATTGTACTGCTTCTGCAGCCTGAGATGACAAACGCACTCAAACAATAATATGAAGGGAACTCACTTATCAGCCAAAATCAAACCAGCTAGTCAGTGTGTGATTTTTCATAAACACCACTCTATGATTATCAGTTAATGGAGTGTTACAACAATTCACACAGTTAAGAGTGGATTCATTTTTTTAAATTTTTTTTTTAAGAAAAAGAGTCTGATAATAGCTCTGATGTTTTTAATAAATTATCCTTTCGTGTATTCATTGTCCGTGCACAACTTTCCACACCTAACCATGTCCTAAGCCGCCCTGAAACTAACAGCAACAGTAGAGTTTGGAAGATTTGATCCATTTAAAAAAAAAAAAAAAACTTTGCTATGCTCTGCTTTCCACAGCAGCTCCAAAATCGCTCCTGCTCTTTCATCCTCTGACTAGATATTTTTCAGCGATGTGCTTCATCTAGAAATGTCTTTCATCATAACCTTACAGTTTAGATTTCATTTTACATTTTTTATCGTTTGTTAGCTTCTTGTCTGAGATCAAACATTCAGCTGAAAGGAAACTAATCTGTCCAGGCACTGGCAGAATTCTGTTTTCTATTGACACTTTTTTTGAGATTTTGAATTCATAGCCAAATACCCAGTAAGGACAGATATGATGCTTGCTTAAACTATTTCTATCATTTAATGTGTCGGCTGGATATTTGTTTGGACAATAATTGCTTTAGATTCCCATACAATTATTATCATTATTATTGTAATAATAATGATGATAATAATAATAATGTTTTTATTGGTTACAAAGCTAAGGAGCTACTCAAGAGAAGGTAAAGAGCTGGAAGCTGCTTTCCTATCTAAAGAATCTTGGTGACTATGTTAACTAAAATGGGTTTTCCTCCCAGTACAAAAACATGCAGATTTGGGGATAAGGCAAATTCTAAAACGCTCTGTGAGTGTGAGAGTAATTGGTTGTTTATCTCTATGTGTGGCCCTGTGATGGACTGGCGATCTGTCCAGGGTGTACCCCGTCTTTCGCCCTATGTCAGCAAACCTCATGTGGAGGATAAAGTGGTAGAAGATGAGTGGGTGTTTTGACTTGAGGAATTTCACAAATGGTCAAAGTCTATTTTACTTTATTTTTTTTGAATGCAAGACAGGTTTGTGTGAGAGAAACATGAGACACAAATAATTTGTTTGTGAGGTGTGGTGAAATGTTGTTCGGGGTCTTTTAATTGGAGTATTTTAAAAAGATGGTGCTCTTTGCACGAATGAGAAAAAGACAGAGACATACTCTCTCTCGTTTTCTCTCTCTCTCTCTGTGCGTGATCGCTTGTGTTTTGTCATCCCTGAAAATGGGTGATTTGGTTAAACAGAGGTTCATAATGGACATAATTATCGCACACACCAATCACCCTAAATAAATGATTGCTCTCTCCTGCAGTCACAAAGTAGTGTGCCATAATCAGGAAGGTAAATGGTTGTCGCTGATGTGTGCGTGTCTGCATCTGCCTCTGTGCCCATGCGATTCTGAGAGCGTGTGTGTGAGTGAGTGTGCACTGTCAGACTGAATACTGGATTAAACCTCATGCATGGCTACATCACAGCGAGAGAGAGACAAACACGATGAAAAATGACTCTTCGGTACACAAAGACTCACTAGGACACATCTTACATTTGAGCTCCAGACGAATGAAGTCAGTATTGCCCAGGTTTTCCAGAAAGACGCCATAGGGTGCGCTGGTCTTGAAATAGAAGGAGATGTCTGCACTGGTCTCACCGTGGAAGGTGGCAAAGTGCAGGTAGGATGACGGGGTGGTGAATGATGCAGCGTTCCAGTAGTTATCTGTTAAAAAAAAAGCATTGTTACAACAGTGCACCAACTCATCTGGTCTACAAGTGAAGTAAAAACTATAACCCTCTCAGATCTGATAAGCCAAAGAATAAAATCAGTGCAGGAATGGTTTCATTTCAAATTTCAAATGTTTCAGATTCATTTTCATTTCAATGCAAAGAGCAACAAATCTATTGTGGATAAAACATTGTTATCTCACATTCATTGTTTAATGAGGCCTGTTTAATATCTTTTTAGTAAAATGCTTTAATGTAGCCTGTAATTTCCCACCACTTCAATCATTTTCAACAGAAAGCTGATCATATCTCAACGACAAAAGGAGGCCATTTTTCCTTCTGAATGAAAACCTGTAGAAGAAGACGAGATAAAAACTTTTGTAATGATTTGTGAAAGAAATGAAATGAGCGGCAGCTAATGAAGACAAAGTAGCAGCACGCTAAACAGCTGCTGATGGATTATCAGACTGTGGTTGATGAAGCGACCTCTCTGCTGTCTCACCTCACCCTCACCATATCTGTGTGTCACTCCTCATGCTCAAGGAAGATGAAGAGTGGGAGGGAGAGAGGGAGTGTGGATGTGTCAGGAGTGGAGACAGAAGACGAGGAAAGAGGCCGGGCACGAGTAAGAGGACGGAATATTGAAGAATCGGTGGAAAAAAGCAGCGAGTAAAGTCAAGATGGCAGATGGCATAAGAGGAGTAGGAGTATTTCAGGGCCGTGAGGAGGAGTAGAAGGCTAAATGTGGTATCAGCTGTGTGAGATCTCTTTGATGTCTCAGGTGATTGGCCTTAGACCATCCACTATAACCCTGGAAAACAGGAACAGTGGAGCAGAGCAGTCAAATGTATTTGCACAAGATGTGTGGAGTTCAGTGTGAGCTACGATCAATGAAACTATCAACAATATATGATATTCAATTTCAAATTCTCTAAACTGAAATGTATATATCTTATAGATGTTTAGCCATCTTCAGAAATTTGACTGGCAGATTAATTGTAATTATTGTTATATGTCACACTAATTATTGGTTGATTCATATACTGTATGTTGGCACCTGTGTGCTTCCCTGCATTTGTGTGGTAGTTGTAGCCATGCATCGCTGTGTGTTTGTGTGTCTCCTGGTTAAGCGCGATAAGTGTCCCCCAGTGACAGAGCTGAGCTCCTCCCCATCACTGCTTGCCTCACACCCTGTCACCAAAGGCAAGGGCAGATAGCAGGCAAGCACATTAACCCGCACACGCACACACAAACATACACACACACACACGCACGTACGACCACCTACTGCTTCTGTCTCTGTGAAGCCTCTCAGAAGTATAATTACTGTCTGATTACAAAGAAATAACATTGATGATGTATTTATATGGAGGGGCATGACCACAAAGGGCAGGCGTATAGAGACATACAGTATACCCATAACATAATTTGCTTATTTTTATTTTACATATATATATGTATACAGAATAAACATTCATCACAGTGCAAATATGCAATGCCACCTAAACAAAAAGACTTCAGGAGCTTCAAGCAATGAATGAAAACAAGGCCGACAAAGACAGAGCGACAACAATACAGGCATACAGCTGGACGGTGAGTCACACCTCAGAAGGAGGCAAGCGAAGAACAGGATGGAAGGGGAAGATTCCATTAGAAGGGGCCAATAAAGGATCCACGGTGTGAGGAGAGAATTAGGAGCTCGACAGAAGTGAGAACTGAGCTTTGTTGAGGAAATTGTTACGGAAGTCAGTGCCAGACTCACAGAAGTTACTGGTTGACCAGGTTCTGTGGCACATCTAACAGAACCTTATTGCATGTATATATATATATATATATATATATATATATATATATATATATATATATATATATATATATATATGTATATATATATATATATATATATATATGTATATATATATATGTATATATATATATATATATATATATATATATATATATATATATGTACACACATGTATAGCCAACCAAAAACATGAATGTCTTTTCTGACTCGACACAAAACGCCTGATGTTCAAGGCAAACTGAGTTTAAATGACACATTTATATGAAATGCACAAGGAGTTCTAACCTCTCGTGTGCATGAAAGCAATTTCACTGCATACATTCATATGGAGAAGACTTATCTCTCTAATTGGTCCTAAGGGTGATACTAAAACTCTCCAAACTTCAAACCCTTGGTCCTATTGTGCGAGACACTACTGCAGACAATACACTTTCAACCAAGAGTATGTCAGATGTACTTTCAATGCGTCTATGGCCTCCGTTGCTTAGCCACTGCACTGACAGAAGCTTCATTTAGTGGAAAGCAAGGATAAAGTGCGATTGGTATTTATTTCCCTCTTTCAAAGCTCCTACTAAATGTGTTATGGTCTCAAGAACGTTCTAAACACCTAGGGCCATATCAATAAATCTCCAATGTGCAACAATTTGCTCCAAGTGATAAGAAAAAAATTCCATAAAATCATAATGTTTCCTGATAATTTCCCCTCAGATTTAAAACTAGATCATGTTAAAGAAGGTAAAATCACAAGGCACTTCAGCCCTTAAGGGAGTACAAAGGAGTACAGTTTCTTAAGCAGAGGAGAAAATGGCATTATTAAGTTATCTAAGATAACTTTGCCAGCGGGTTTAAGTAAGTGGTACAGTACCTGTGTGTAAAGAATCCCATTTGTGTGCTGCCATATCTTCTCTCACTTTTAGCCAGTGAGAGAGGAGATTTCAGCACACTGTGTGGAAGGACAACTACTGTCTGAATGGGAGAATCACAACCAGCTAGCAGCATAACAATGGAGAGAGTCACACAGTGCACCTACCACCCACATGCCCACAAAGCACACGCACATCGTAGCAATTCACATTTTATCAAAATGAGACCTTCAGTGGTCTGGGTTGGGGCAGCAGTGGCCATGGTGATGACATAACAAATGCAGAATTTACAAAGAAATAACAGCGTTTCACTGAATGCAATACAGTTACTGCGGCTCAACCTATTTTTGCCTTTCAGAACAAAGAAAGACAACAAATGGATCAAAGAGACATTTGGCCCCAAATTGTCCCCTTAAAAAGAATTGGTCATAATCTGTCTGTGTGTGTGTGCATGTGTGTATTTTAGATTAGTTTTGATGCCTTGAAAACAAAACAAAACAAAACAAAACAGGCAAACGTTAAGTTTTCATACTCTTTACACATTAAACTTACACTTTAATAAGCAGCTATTATAATACATTAAGTGACATAATTATAATTGAAGTAATTACATCCTGCGCTTTTGTGGAACGAGTACTCGCAGCAGAAACCTATTTTCAGACTTTACCTTACAAGAAATCCAATTTTCTGATTGGCTGATAGGTTGCTAATTAAAAACAGCTGTATGAATGGACTATGCAGAGCAATTTGCCTTTGCATTACTAATTTATGTGCCATAAGTTTTATCACTTCTCAGTGTGAGAAATGCCGTGTGTGGAGTAGGAACTCCACACATAACCTGCTATATGTGTGACACCGTTAGCATTTAGATCAATGTATGTATGCATACCCATTTCACTACAATACATGATATTTGGAATGATTCTCTATTCATCATCAAGCTTTGCAACTTGTTAAAAAATAGCACTCAATTGCCGCATGATCCATGGTCGCGAATTGCTGCGCAAACTTTTCAAAGAGTCAGATCTCAAATCAGATTCAGAAATTTCTGGAGGCAAGCCCAGGAAATTGAAGAGCAGAAAAGAGGCTTCATGAAACTGGAAAACTGGGAAAATACAACACCAGTCCAACGGAGAGAAGACAAACAAGGAACATCCATCCATCTTCTACCAATTTATCTTCCATGTAAGGGTCAGGGGGGGTTGATAAGCAGGGTACACCCTGGACAGGTTGCCAGTAAATAATATAATACACATAATTTACTGTGATAGTACCTGGGGATTCCTCTAGGTGAAATATCATGAAGCCTCGTCTATGACCCCAAACTAATAAGGACTTCAAGACATTATTTCAAGTAGTTTGACCGGCACAGTACTGCGACCCTGTGACTATGAAATAAGTGTGTGATCTTGGCTCGTGTCACACACGAAAAGTCACATTGAAGCAGACACAGCTACTATAATTCTCCTGCAACACATCACATGTTGTGTACTCCACTTTGGCTCGGGACAACAGCTGCGAACCTCTGGATTAGTCCACGGAAATAAAAAAGACAGATACTACTGGGCTGCACAGACTGACCTGATGTTAGACATTTCCAGGTGAAGTTTGGGTCTAGAAGCCAACGAGATGATTCATTTGTCTATAGTTGACCAGATGGGTTATGTGGCAGCACCAGCAGATGGTAAGCATGACTGACTGCACAGTCTCAGGTCATTAACGCAGACATTTTCAGCCACACACAAACTTGTTTTTATATCTTAGTGAGTGCATTCCCTACCGCTTACCTTAACGTTAACCAGATATTAACCCCCAAGAAGCCCTTTAAAGTTGTGGGGCCCAGACAAAATGTTCCCACAAGATCCAAATGTCCTCACAAAGATAGTTTTGCATGATTTTTGGACCCCACAAAGGAATAAATACACACAAACTAAGTTCAAATGTATGTACACTGATGGTAATTTTTACTGACTTTATTGGCAAGTGGACTTGAACAGCTATGCCTTCCCAAAACGTATAATCTTAACCAAAGTGCACTTTGCATTACCGTAGTTACGTGACTGTGCTATTGGAAAAATTCCAATTTTTAGGATTACGTGTTAAACTCAGCTGTTTACTAAACCAACAAGAAAATATGGACAAAAAATAAAACATACAACAGTAGTAGCAGCAAAAGTCTTGCCTCATGATGTAGTGCCATCTGTCTATACTTGTCTATGCTGAAAGTTTCTGCCTGGATATTTTCACTTACTCCATTCTTTTTGGCTGAAGAAGGAGCATTTGAAATGGAAGTAAAACATGGTTATGGGGGAAAAAAAACACCTTCAACCATGTCTTTAAATTCTCCAATATGCATTTAAAAACATCAAAAACTGCCCGCCAGTAAATTGAAGATGAGTGCAAACAGGGAATAGAAGATTCTTTATGGCACAGAAGAGTGTTCTGGTCTAAGAGGAGCGACATTGCTTCACACCAGTATTTGTTCTAATTAACATCTATTTTCAGCTTTCACTTGTTAGGTCACTGGACTCTACTGCATGTGCACACTGTGAAGTGTAACATCACAGTTGATTTATGACACTTTGGATATCAGGCCCTATCCAGCAGGTATTGGTTCATCTTATGGAACAAACATAATATGACATCATACTTTAGGTGCAAAGTCGTGAAGAGGTTATTATTCCATCAAAACTCTGAGAATAATCTTTTCTACTGGAAGACACAGCTGTAATTATCTTGGAGGCAACAGCCCCGATCTGAAGGTGCCCCGAAGGATATGGTGGCAGTGTTCAAAACACTTGAAACCACATATACTGTACAGCATAGATTCAAAGTCTGTTTAACAGTGGCACATCTCACATATATTTCTTTTCCTTGCTCATTTTTCAATTTCCATTGAGACCCGTGTTCCATCTCTGTGTATAATTAAGTCATCTATGGCTCTGTCTATTTTATGCTCTACGTAGAGTATATTCAAAGTGATGTAGCATTTGAATCTCTTCAGGTAATTAGTTCTGTCTGTCAACTGAGACCTGTGAAGCCTTTTCAATCTCGCTATGTAATTAAGTTGCTTGTCATACATTTTTAGCACCAAACCTTCCGAGGTTAGAGCAACACCGGCGTAGCTGTCAGTTTATCAGAGACACAAATGGGTCCCGCACTAATGCTGACCGTCGTGAAGGTTATTGACGACGCAGTGTTTGTCCAAACAGTTTTGAAGCTGTTGATTAGCGTGTAGGTCGGACCACTTTGGACACTAACGTTCACTGCAACGTTGACCTGTATTTCAATATACAGAGAGGCATATCTGTTAATTGACCTACAGTCGGTAGGTATGATATGAACGGGGTGGACAAGATCATTAAAGTCAACACCATACAGTACAGTTCAATGACACCACAAAGCACATGATCCAAAACGATCACAGTTTTAACAAACATGAGGTTACAATAATGTCACATTCTTACAGTATTTAATTTAATTTTCCTTGCAAATGATACACACATGAAGACACTATAGGCTTAAGGGGGCATAAGAGACAATTAAGTATACAGGCAAGTATTATCCCATGAGCATTACAAACAATACTGAGATTATCTTTTGTCTTCTACTTTAGAAGTTTTCAAAAATATACTTTCAGTTTATGCTGTTTGGTCCATTGATTCATCACCATGCTGGTCCATAACACACTTTCACAGTACTTATGATATATTAAAGCTCATCTTTGTATTGTCACCATGATTGTTCTCTTATTATTTTATATTGTTGTATTGACAAGTAAAATGCACAGAATGTTAAATGAACTGCCCTCAATGACATCAATTACAAAGACAGTCGATCAAGGCATACATGAGCAGTGACAAATGGTTACAAAGCAATTTATTAGTTTTCAACTATCATAGGTGACTCCAGTGAAGGCTCCGACTGTGGCCAGTCATCAGAACAAACTGTGTCTGATAAAAGGTGCATTACATTATAATAATAGAATATATGCTGCTTTGCTTCATTTGCTGTCATTTATTTTCATTCTCAACTATTAAAATGTCCAAAGCCTTTTAACATCAATAAATGAGACTAATTCCTCTCTGTCTGCCTATGACTGTATAGGCTGCCATTAAACCAGCCATGGAAATGAGCTTCATTAATGCTGCCGCACGTACGTGCACACACACACACTTACACAGAAAGTTGCACTGCTACTTTCTCCGGTGCTCACCACAGGGAGAGACAGAAACACACACACATACACACACAAGTACCTCAAACTTTGCCAGAAGAGGACATTAGTCATTTGCCAAATGAAAACCTATTATATGGCCGCCAATCATCATTGCTCTTACTGAGACAGAACTCTGTGCAGAGTATGAGAAGCATCAATCACGGACAGAGTACTCGTTCACATGTGAAATTTTTAATATATGTTTAATATGCCTTAATGGGCATATTTATAATGTATGCTCCATGTTCCACTGTCTGGGCAAGCGTTATGGCCAACATACCTCAAAGTCATCCTTATTTGCAAGTTAGCATTTCAATTTGGTCACTTGGCGTAAAAGAGTATAACTCTGTCTCTGTTGCACATGCACACAAAATTGATAGTAGAATGAGATGGAGAAAAAAAGTGACAGACAGATCTATCTTTTTTTAATTACGTCTGCTATACTGCTCCATGATGGAGCAGTGTAGCAAGAAAAGCAGATGTGATGTCATGGGTCATTAAGTCATACATGTTGGCAACTTTGCGATGAAGAGAAAGCAGCACTAGATTGTTGATAAGGGGACTATAATGAGCGTGACACTTGTTCTGGACTTCCTGTGTGCGAAACAGACAGAGACGGGCATTAAGTGGAGCATTGACTCACTGTAAACACTCGGAATACACACATACACACTCACAATCCAGTGAGATTTACATAGCTCCACTCTAATATTCACTTTGGTATGAAAAATGAGCAGTCAATAGATAATATATGAAGCATTATCATCGTAATGATATCGCTGCCGTGTGCTAAAGATTAAATCCATGTTTGCATTTCTTCCTCACAGGATATTATTTTTCCCGCAAAATCTCTCTGGGTCTTGCATCACAGCAGATAGCAACATAACTTTAGCTCTGTGATGCTGTAATATATTTTGTCTTAGGAGATAAAGAAATAAAAAGAGAGGATCTGTAATACATTTGAGAAGTCAGTATAAGATTGCGGTTGCTTTCGTACCTGTAGCGTATAATACATTTATTCTGGACGATAGAAAAAGTGGTTTCATTTTGCCGTCTGCTGCAGTTCTAACCTCGTTCTTGTTCAGGTCAAAAAAAGGAAGAATGAGGAACAAGGATACAAAGCCGACATGAGGCAAATGAAGAACACAAAGCAGCTTGGCTCCTGTGCCTCCACAACGATTGTACTCACGGTTCCAGAAAGTCTTTTTAGAAACACGTGCCAGCCACACACAATTTTACAAAGAGTATACCAACGGCACATGCCAGACATAATTCCGGGTACAGGAACCTGGATGATTCCATGTGAAATAGTCACTGATCATGACTTGTACAATATTTTTGAAGTGAATCGTGTGTTAATCCAGCACTGCAGCTACTTCGATGCCAAATCCACGGGCGTCTTCCGGGTTGACCTAATGTCCCACAGAGAGCAGTGTGCCAACAATGATTAGAGAAACAGACAGGAAGAGAAACAGCAAGGACTAAGCTGCCTCAGTGTGTGTGTTGTCTGCAGTAGTTGATGTGTTGTTTGCCTGGGCAAGAAAAACTTTGGGAATTAGATGGAACAGAGTTCAGAAATCTATCTCATTTATCTTTCCATGAGCGCACACATTAAATTGCCACTTAAAAAACACTTGAATAAAACTGTAACCAGCACGTGGACACTCTCAACAAAGCAACAGTCCAGAACAACAATGTGTCCAGTTGCACTTTGAGTCACATGGCAATTTTGGCAAAGATCGTGGCAAAAAGGGGTCATTCTACAGCGGAAAAAGATTAAGTGCTGCCACTGTAAAACAGAGAATATGTCCGAAAACAACGAGATAACTCGATGATCGACTGAGTACACAAACCGTGTGACAATCACCACATCAAGGGTCATTCTGTGTACATTCTTACCTGAAGTGATCATGATTTAATATATAGGAAAAGCACTCCGTTGCACGCTTTGCTCTCTCTGCAGCTGCAGTGAATTGCACGCCTTGAAGCCATCACAGTAAATGGCCAGTTCAGGCAGTAATTCAAGTATGAGTGTATAAATGTATCCCAGCTATCATTGTAAGATGCCTGGCACTTTGCTCACCAGCATTACACATCTTTGCAGTTTCCCTTTATTACAACCCTGAATACATCAGTGGTAATGGAGACAGCCGACATTTACTTGGTTTTTATGAGTAATTTTCACCCAGTAAGGAAATGCATTAAGAAAGGTTGAGTCGAGCAGAGTGGAAGAAGATTAAGGAGAAGCAGAGGCTACATAACTTTTGGGTATGTGGTATTATTTAAAACTCTGTTTCAGACAAGACGGACTATCTGTTGGAATCCAATATATCTTATGAACAGAGAATCTTAAGTCAAGAGGTTTGGGTCGAACAATCAAAGAATATTAGTCTCATGGATAATTTATTCAGTTTTAATTGTATCTTAGAAAAACTCCCGTCTGGTTTCCCGCTGCCCGGAGTCACAGATGACCTTGGGACAAAGATACTGGGGAGGATAATCTTTATTTACTTTGTGTTTCATTGTCCATGTAACATCCGCTATTTTAGCAACGTGTTGGCATTTCAGAAACAACACTATCACGGCTGATGTGGCAACACAGAGCAACCTTTTTGTTTTAATAGGTGGCACAACCTTTTATCTATGAATACACCATACCAAGCTTCTCTCCTCCTTAAAATGATCAAGTAATTTTTTTTCCTTTTTACAGGTATCTGGAGTACTGTGAACGGCTTGTGTCTGGATTTCCTACAACTTAACATCAAATTAAAAAATGCAATTTTACTTTAAGGGAAAAAACATTTTTTTTGGCTGTTAAAAAGTGACTCACTGTGTCAAAATGACGATTTTTCTTCTTGATTCAACCTTTGATGCACCCTTCACAAAGGTTATGCAGCCAGGCCTCTACAACAAGCTGAGAATTATTTTTTAATATGAAACCAATCTTCCCAGTGGCTGACTTGGACAGGCTCATTAATGATCACATTTTCCAATTAAGCCATTGTAACCTGCAGTCCTCCTGTCTCACTCAAACGTCCTTTTCAGACCTGCAGCTATTGCAAACAGCTCACACCGGGTTTCATCTTCCCGTGCACACTCCCTGTAAGGTTTGAAGTCTTTTTTAAGATCTGACTGGTTACTAGAAAGCACAGTGTGATTTTAGCTCCCGGCTGCATTACTGACCTTTTAACTTCCTTTGAATCAGAGCACACCTTGATATCCTGACATAAAACTCTGCTGCCTGTACTCACAGGGACCAAGGTCATAAGGGTTCTGCCAATACTGTGGATCATCTAAAATGAGTGAAACAAGTTTGTACAGAGGCATTTCAATGCTTCTCATTTCCTTTTACTCCTTTTGTTTCTTTTTATCATTCTTTTAATAATCTTTTTATTCCTTTCATTTAAACACAAACCCAACTTTTTAAACTTTTAACAATAGGTTATTGACTGTAATTTTCACATCTGTATTGATTTCTTACAATTCTGTCACCGTGTTATTTTGAAATGTTTGTGAACAGAATATGCCTTTGTGTATGAAAAGGACATTATAAATAAAACTGCATTGCCGAGATCAATTTATCTATCAATCACCCAACATCTTATCATTTGTTGAATTCATTTCTCAACGATCATCCTTATTTAAGTGTTTGTGCACGTCGTGATGTTGACAGCAATATGGCTATTAAAATATGCATCATCAACTCCGTAGTCACTTGTGTCAACGCAACACTTACGGTCACCCTGGCAACGGAGCGGTCCGACAGTGAGCTTGGCCAAAGACCCCGGTCTGTTGGTGTCACCCACTGCAACCTGGCTGACTGGAAGGTGTTCCTTGTATACAAGGAGCCCAGAATCTTCTCTCCTGTAAGATGAATCAACAAAATGAATTAATGATTAAACCAACCATATAAGAAAATGGCAGGTCAATAGTCATTTTTCTTATCCAATTTGAAAATGAAACGCTCATTTGTGTGTGTGTATATAATTGTATATATACATATATATATGTATATACATATACATATCTATCTATCTATCTATCTATCTATCTATATATATATATATATATATATATATATATATATATTTCTGACATTAACACGACCTTGGCAGGACCAATAGTCCTCATGGAAACCAAAACCTGGTCTGAATGAGGCAAAACATGAACTGGTAGAGTTTAGGGCTATGGTAAAATTAAGTTTTGTGGAAGTCATCAACTGGTTATGCTTTGGTAAGGCTGTGCAAATAAACAGATGTCGAGGAGATAGGGCTGAGCGGCTTTGAATAAATATCGAATTGCGATTATTTTGACTTGGATTGCGATATGTATGTAATATTATTTAATATTTGAATATCTAAAAGCATATTTAAAATGATCACTGTGTGATATTTGTGCAGATCTGTGAGAAACAAAGTTGTTCTCTTCGGTCTGTAGAATAAGATTTGTATAGATCAACACAATGACAAATATAATAATTAATATAAAAAATTATATTCTGACACATTTTGGCTTTAAAAAACATTGTTCAGCCCTACAATGAGAGTCCTTATCAGGATAGCTGTGTGGACCTTTGTGTGTGTGTTTGTTTCCATGTGCTGCCAAAAACACGGGTAAAGTGAAATGAGAGTTACGTGGGTAGTATTTCAAAAACCTGCTCGACCAAACAATGACTCATTAATGCATCCATTATTAATAGACAGAGTATAACTTATTTATATTGTCGTCACTTTCAGAATTGAGGAGAAAGAATGAAATCTCCATTTTCTTGGCAGCACGCGGTAATTACTCATGTATGGTATGCATGCACATGCACACACCCACAGACACCAATGCAGCTGGTTTAATGAGAATATCCATCAGCTGGCTAAAAGAGCTGTGAAACACAAACTGTTGGTTCTGGAGGGAAACACCCCCCTTAAATAAAGGCATCATCAGTTGTGGCATTCATCATTCAACCACTTCAGCGTTTGAAGTCAGATTGTCGTGCTCAGACACATTCTGAGCTTTCAGATTAATGCATACATTAAGAGCAGCCAACGTTTTTAGTTTCTGTATATCTCTGTGTGTGCTTGTGTATCAATTACCAAAACGTAAAGAAAAGAAATAGACAGGTAGAATTTGACTTGACTGGTTTAGCAACAGCTGAGGACAAATATAACTCATATAACAAGTATAGAATTTAGAAAAACAGATTGTTATGTTGTGTAAAGTTATCAAGTCTGATATTAGACTTACCTGACATATCGTGACTTCGACTGTTTACCAGCCAATGTGTTTTTAATGTCATATGTCTTCCCACAAAATAATGTGGTGACCTCTTATAATACTATTTTTATTTTCCATTTACTTATTTTTTTTATTTTCAAATTCTTGAATGATATTCTGTTGCAAGTCCATTCCTATTGTTAAATAAAAAACAACAAAAAACACAATACAGATCAAATTCTGTTGTTTTTGTCTTAATTCATGGGTCTATAGATCTTAAAATTTACTATCTATGGTATGGGAAGAACTTCTCAGTCGAGTTGGCAGGCATTTTATGTTATATTGTTAGATTAGAGCTGTTGTTGAGAACAAAATGAGGATTTTGCTATAATCAACTGTATAAATACGTCCACCGTATAACACTGATTGAAAACCTTTTACTGCCAGTTGCTTCTACAGACTTTAATTACAGTCAATGCAAAACTGAAACGTGGAAGTGAAGTGAGGAAGTAAATCAATACATTCCAGGTTGTTGCTCGTGCTGAATATTTGATGGATGACAGAAGGGCCTTACCACTCTGTGAGGTCGGCGTCGCAGTTGCAGTCATATTTGGGGTCGGAGCAGTTCCTGTCGATGCCACAGGCACATTTCTGGATGCCAGGCCCCGAGCCGCCCCAGTAGAAGTGCTTCTCGCTGGCCCGGCCCACCCACCACGTGTAAGGGGTCCCGTCTGGAGACCAAACACAAAGAGAGAAAAAACTTGAATGAATTGTGTTATTTCTGGTTTTTGACTTTGCACACAAAAGTACAGCACAAACAAACTCACAAACATCTCCCCATTACGTGTGATTGATTGCTAAATCGTTAACTGAGGAGTTTGTCACATTAATGTGATGTACAATTGACAACTAGCAGCTGAATAGTAAGTGTAATTTATTTGCTCAACCAGTTGGACAGTGAATGCATTTGAGACTGGCAGGCACACTTAGTAACAGATTATACCAACAGCTTCACATGTACCTTTGGTGTTTGAAGGTCACAAACAGATATATTGACACACAAATACCTCTTGTGTGTGTGTGTGTGTCTCAGTGAGTGGATAAAAGGTAAACGATTGCCATATTTCAGACGGAGATGCAATAGTGTTTCCTTTACATTGGATAAGGTGTGGCGCGGAACAGTGGCTCGGCAGGGAGATGGGGTGTTTGGTTGGCTGGCAATATCACAGTAACAGCGAGAACAAATGAAACAATATTACATTTCCCTCCCTCTTTATTCTGGGAAAATAAGCTGCATTGTCAATATCACTCTATCAAATTGTATCAGAGACAATGAAATCTCCAGAGCCACATATACTGTAACTACAGAGGAGGACTGAGGCAGACTTTGGCTGCGGCACAGCCTTATACTTATAAACTTCCAGCATTAGGACAAAGCTACGGATGTGTTTTTGCTATGGTGACGTGTCAGAATTAGCCTGATTTCTTTTCAGGCCACAGTACTGACAAGTCAATGGGATTAACAGTGTGTCCTAAAAAGACAGTAATCCTTAGTGTGTACGTGCATAATATGCGCGTGTGTGTGTTGTTATTATTCTATCCAAGTAAGAAAGTTTCAGTTTAAGACCTTCACGGTTAGGTCAGCGGGGTCCCCAAACACAACTGAACTTGCTAAGCTCCAGCCTTGACAAAGACAGCGTACAATTTTTAACCCCAACCCAATTAGCGCGAGTCACGTCATTGTCCTGATCTGCTGCCACTTTGAACTTTCTTTCCATTCACTCTTAAAGGTGACATAAAATGCTTGTATCACACATATATGTTAGTTATGGAGGTCTACTTACATATATTAACTTGTTTTCATTATTAAAAACCTCCTAATCGCTGCAAACGAGCCGATCAAAATATCTCCTCACTGACGCTCTCGTCAGCCGCGCTGTTTCAGACCAAAACCACACTCCCAGAATGTGGACTGTGTTGTGATTGGCCAGCCAACGAGAGCTTTCCCACTGTCCTGTGATTGGACAGGTACCTGGAAGTGACGTAATAGATAGGCCAGCTCTCAGATACACAGCTCCCCCTCTGGCACGGTGGATGCTCTGCATCTCAGCAGCTACAACGAGAGTAGTTCTTCTTCTTCTGCGGTTGAATGTACGCAACCAGATGTGCCCGGACTAGTGCCCGCACCGGGAGGCGCTACAGTGGTGAGAGGAGTGATGAGGATTTCTGATGACGACATCAAATTAAGGAAGTGCCGATCCGCTTCGCTGAGCCCAGGAAAACAATACAACACTATTTTCTCAGTAGTGGCTGAACTGTTGTTCTGAAACTTTAGGGTTTCATAAACGAGGTAATGACGCAGGGATGTTTGGGATGTGATGTAGATGTTGAATAGAAGCCACAGTTCACTTGTTGTCCAAAGGGCAATGGACGGGAATAAAATGCAAATAATAAATACATAAATATAAGGATATTTTAGACTGAAAAGTCAAAATTGAGTTGGTACAAAGGTTATCCAAGTAAGAAAGTTTCATTTTAAGACCTTCACAGTTAGGTCAGTGGTATCCCCAAACAAAACTCAACTAGCTAAGCTCCAGAATTGACAAAGACACCATACAGTTTTTAAACCCAACCCAATTAGCATGAGTCACGTCATTGTCCTGATCTGCTGCCACTTTCCTTTTACTCATGTTTCCCGTCACTCTTATAACATGAACCTAACACAAGCAACCTATAATCAGCGGAAATATAGAGACAGTAAGACTCAGGATGTGGTAAAGAGAGCTGATTTTGAAATTCACATTGAAAAGACAAGACCTTCTGTTGACTCTAAGCCAAAGGGACAAACTACCCAAGTAAACCAAAACATGCCGAGTTCAACAGTGAGAAAAATGACCCATAAGCCCAAATTTCCAAGCACTCATTTTTGCTTGGCCTCTCATGGAACAACACAGTTGACTCTTGCTGTCACTTTTTCTAACAGAACAGGGGGGACTTGGTGGGAAAAACAAAACTGAATCCCTTTCGTTGCTTGCTTTTCAGGATGAGAAGATAGAAGAGACAAGAGGTGAAACAGCAGCAACATCAGGTGGAATGGGAGCTGTGTTATGTGCCAGTCTGAGTCTCCTGTGAGACTCAGTCAAACTTTTGCCAAAATAAACACCTGAGGACTGGAGAGACAGAGGAAGGTAGTGAGAGGGGAGCTGAGAGAGTAGGTATTGTATGAGCAGAAATTTACACTCATTGTCCATATAAGAAAGTACATTGGAAGCCAATTACATGGCAGCAAAACTGTACATTTAGGCATGTAGACATGATCAAGACAATGTGATTAAGTCCAAACCAGGCATCAGAATGTAGAAAAAATGTGGTTTAAATTAATGAAATGTGGCATGGTTACTGGTACCAGTTGGGCTTGTGTGAGCAATGGTCTGAAGAAAGAGAAAATATCCAGCGAGCACCAGTTCTCCTTGTTGATGCCATAGGTAGGAGGAAAATGAACTGGTTCAAAATGATAAAGAAGCAAAAGTAACTTGCAACAAAAACTCAAACACCCACTGCAGACCAGCCACCACTACTATCACATTATTATATGATAATTTACAGAAATAGGTTGTCAGTGTAAATGGACCACTGCCAACATGAGGCTGTGTATCTGACAAGAAAATTCTGTGCTTTGTGTGTGAATGTGTGCATTTTCATATTCAGTTGGGACAGAATTAACTTACTTTATCATACTTTATTTTTCAGATGTAATTATTTTAACATCATTCATCTGTCACATACTTATCCTTAAATGTAAATGACTCCCCGTTGAGTTGGTTTTAACAAAATTCAGAATATGATAATGCAATAAATCAAATCTCTGTCTGTTTCTGAAAATATCAGGCAACTGTGCACCCTGAGGGCTCAACATTTGCAGAGGTAGGCATTGGGTCAGATTGCACCATGAGCTGGGCAGAAGGCCAGTTCAGGGACCTGAGGCACACTGATCCCTGTTGGCACAGTGAGGAAGAAGCCGGAGGTGGTGAGATACCAGTTAGATATTGGTGGGCTCACTTCCAGCACTAGATTTTGGTTCCAAATTCCGGGGGAGAGGCTGGGTGATATCCTTTTTCTGGAGTTGCCCAGGGAGACATATTATGTGATGATTTCAAGGCACAGACGATGTGTTTTTGTTGACTTCTTCAGATGATGAAATCTGATGAACATGCACAGCAAGTGTGAAGCAAGTGGGCTGACAGGGGAGCACCCCGAGGACTTTGGCCATGGTTTCCAGACGGAAGCAATGGTGGATTGCTCTCTTAGGTTTATGCGAGTGAAGGAGTTGAAGTATCTTGAGGACTTCTTCATGACTGAAAATATCAGCAAAGTAAAGTTGCAGTTGGTGGGGGAGAGGGAGCTGAGCCAGGAGGAAAAGTTTTCAGTTTACAGGTTGCTCTTCATTCTGACCCTTTACTTTCCATTGGAGAAAAGCTGAATGAATGAAGTGGTCAAAACCAATGGCTGGAACTATTTTTCCTCTGCAGGGTGACTGGCCTCAGCCTTAGAGATACAGCTCTGGAATCTAGAAGGAACCTAAAGTACAGTTGCTTTGCATCCATGCTATACATGTGTTCAATTTGAGGTGGTTCTGCCATCGGGTCAGGATGACAACCACATGCAGCGCTCCCTGCACACAGTCGCACTGAACAAAACTAGAGCTGCAACTCATGATTATTTTCATAATCGATTAATCGTTTGGTCCCTAAAATATCAGGACACCTTAAAAAACGATCGGTGTTCGTCAAACCTGGAAATGATGATGTTCTCAAATGTCTTGTTTTGTTTTTTTCTCAAAATGATTCACTTGATTTCTTTATTATCCAGAGCAAAGAACTGAAAAGAAATACTCATTTAAGAAGCTTAAACAATCGGAAATCTTGAAAATTCTTCAAACCAATTGATCGATTATCAAAATAATTGTCAATGAATTTAGTAAAAGATTAATAATCGATTCATCGATTAATTCAGCTCAGTTTCAGCTCTAAACAAAACCAAGAGCCCCAGTCCCCAGCACCAAACTCTGCTAAAAGAATAGTACAGACCCACTGCTGTACTTCCAAAAAGTGTGCAATGGTACATCGTGATGAGCCATGGCCATGACCTCGGGTTAGTGATGGGGTCAAAATTTCCTAACCCTGCCAACACCAACCCACCTGGGAGTGAGACAAGGACCTGAGAGGACACTCCTTGAAATATGTTGTTGTGGTGTGTGGATATGAGACGAGATTTGTAAAATATGCAAATTTTCACAGGAGAGGTGGGAACACACATAATAGATTGATAAGGCCTGGGGTTGTGTTTGTCTTCTCAGGGACAGCTGAAAAACACTACTTATTGTGATGACTTTATATATATCCGTTATATCAGCCTCACACACACACACACACACAAACACACACCTATTCATCTCCCTTCTTATCTAAAAAAAGGTTAATGTCTACATCTTCATCATGTCTGCCGTGTTTTGTACAGAGACTCATTCTTGCCAAGACAGATAGAGCAGTGGAGAGAAAAACACAAAGAGAGGAAGAGAGACAGTAAAAAGGAGATAGGGAGCAGTAAGATAAAAAGAATGACAGCGGTGGAGAAAAAAAGAAAAGCGTGTGAGAGAAAAATGTGATCACTGCCTTTATAGGGACAAGTTTTATCCTTCTGTCAAAAAACATTAATGCCAGCCACGATTTTGCAGCCAAAATGACACCAAGGATACTCACAGTAATGTCAAAGTTTTGCAGGAGGGTGAATGAAATAATCATATGAATGTATGTAAAGAAGACAAGAACATGGGGCCAAATGTGTGTTCCTATCAAGGGATCAGACCCCAGCTGGGCAGAGCATGAACTGAAAGGTCAGTGGATCCAGAATGGCACTCAACATGCTCAGTCACTCATATCCCTATCTGGGAGATGGCGGCTTTTAAGAAAGGCAGTCAGCTGGGGCTGAAATGCCAGAGTGGCATTTATAACGCACAGATATGGCTTTCTCATAAACCTGTCTCAGACATCACTTTTTTTTTTTTCACCTTTCCCTTTCCTAGAAATCAGGGCAAAAGCAAACCAGGCACAAACACACACGGTGCATGCATGTGCAGATTGGAGAAGAAACAGTTAGCTCTCTACACTGAGCTCTAAGTAAATGTCTTTGCTCAATCAAGACAATGCAGGTTCATTATTTTAAGAAAAATTAAAAAGGAAGAATACACTCCTTGTCATTGGGAGACACAATGACAGAATACACATCCATGTATACACATTTAAAGCCCTCAGGACAAAGACAAGAGCATCTCCCAGGACACTCAAGCGCACACATATTTTCAGTCATTCAAAGTTTCTAAACAAAGTTGCGGATCAATGTGTCTGTGTCACTTTAAGTTCTTTGTTGTCACTTTTCTGGTGGTTTCGACAATGAGCCCGATGTGAGCTCTCCGCACACGTCTGGTCTTTGTTTGCCTCCTATCCTCTTAACATCACTGTTTTTGTGGGGAGCACATTAGCCGTGGCCCGGGATCCCTCTCCACAGTGACGGATTATGCGGTTTGCGTTTGTGGATATGAGAAAAAGAGAAAGGGACTATTTGTGTTCCTCACTCATTGTCTTAGTCCTTTTGTTTATCCATTCAAGTGCATGTGTGTCTATACATTCTTCTCTCTGCTCCTTTTAATCCGTCTCAGAGACTTTGTCTGGCTCCCCTGTCTCTTCCTATTGTTTTGATCTTTCTCCTCTCCCAGGGCACCTATCCATCAATTTACTTTGAGAAACCCCTCCTACCTCCAGGCTTTTACACCATTTTCCCCATCTCTATGGCCTTCAAATATTTAGGCCTCTCTCTCTCTCTCTCTCTCTACTTGTTCCGCACCGTTTCCTCATTGCTTTATATTACCTGGTCTCAAAAGGCTCCTTCACTTCATCTCTCTTCCTCATTGTGTCTTTCAACTTTCTCTTTATGCTCATGGATCTCCTGGTCAATCATTAACCCCCCCCATATCTACCCACACACTATTTTCTTGCAGTTGGTCTCAGCGGCCTTCCTCTGTGTCTTCATCCATATCTGTCTATTTATCCAATGACGCAACGACTTGTTCCAAGCATCTAATCTCTTTATGTCCCCATTAGTCCCCCTATGATCCGCCCTTTAATCCATGTAAAATGCATACTCCCGTTGCTCTGATCCTGATCTGAAGTTGTGTTTGAAACACTTCCCTCCCTCCCTGTCTATCACTTATGGTTTGATCTGTGGACGCTTACGATGCATATGGAGATTCGAAAGGCCTGTGATCTGCAAGTGCTTGCAATTCTTTACCCTTGTTTGAGCTAATGTGGGTGAAACACAGGTCTGCATCTTTTAAGTATGAGATTTTCACTGTGCTATTAGTGTAGTGTAGTCATTTACAATAACCAATCCAGGCCCTTGATTTTTAGAGTCTGTGCTGCAGGCATACAGACTGTCTTCATATTATATCACAATATTATAAACGCTACATAGGCTGGGATTTTGTATTGCAAAACAATAAAGAAACCCATGATCATGAAAATTCCAAAATTTACTTCAGGTAAGACTGCATTACATATCAAGTACATCTAGGCAACCTATGGTATATAAAATGCAGTGAAAAGGCAACAATAGATGGATTTGTTTCACATGGATCCCCCTTTGTTTGCGACCTATGTCTCAAAAAGCACAAACATATTCAATAAAGCCTCATGAAAGGAGAGGTTAAAGAGGACCGGTGAAGAAATGAGTTTGCCGTTGGTTGCCTGCGGTGCGAGCAGCGCCGGGTGAGACGTCTCCGTTCTCTATATTAGAAGACACTGCACACAGGCAAGGGGAGGATGATAACAAGTTATTTCAACACACTTTCTACCTGAAAGCATCCATAACGGGATCCACCTCCCTGGGCCAATTTCTCAGGAATGAGCGCCACCCCCCACTCGCTCTTCAGCACAATGTTATGCTCTAGTAAATTCACTCTGCATACCTCTGCAGTCATCTACAATTCTTTACAGGTCATCACTGAGTGTATCCAGGCATTAAATGAAAAACAACCCAGGACGAGCAGAGAGGGTGTGAATGGGGAAATTAATATCAATAGTTGTGGCCCTAATTGGCTTGTCTACTTGATAAAGGACACAGTAACCTGAATCTACTATAATCCCCACCCCCTCCTTTCTGAGAATAAAGTAAACACTGAAGCCAACATGTACACATACAAACAAAGTAGAATGTGTGCGCACACGCACGCACACACACATCTGGCGGCCACTGTGACTGACAAAAGTGTCACATGAAGACCATAAACTACCATAATCATCATTAGTACAGGGCAATCTCAATCAGTGTGTGTTTATGTACATTTGAATCTGTAAGTCAGATTTAGTGTCGTGTCCCCCTCAGGTCAAGGCCGTTGGACAGCTGTGTCATGAGGGAAATGACATCTGCAAACACCCATTGTGTTTTTCTCCCACCATCCATCTCCCTGTATGTCCATATCATCATATGGATGAGGATACAGAGAGCAACACTTGAAAAGACAGGGAAGCATAAACAACTAGGGAGAAATAAGGACAAGGGGAACAAAGGCTAAAATGAAACTTTAAAAAAAGTTGGTAAAAGTGAGGAAACGAGGAAGAAAACAATGAGCGAAAGGGATGATTCTATATGAGGACTAGACAAATGAGACAGGGGGGTTGTGGCAGAGATCGTTTGTGCAATTATGGGCAAGAAGCATAAACAGAAAGTCTTCTACACAGTTCCTGAACGACATGTTTCAGGTTGTATTTTGTTGTGTTTTGTTGGTGCTATGGACCTCTCACTAGATGTGTCTCTAATAAAGTTTGAAATGAAATGAAATGAATATGCAACTGTAAATGCGGCAGCATGTGAATGGGTATGAGAGATGAAAGATAGAAAATGCGCTGCACATAGATGTGAATGGCAAAATTGTCGTGTAAAGCAGCTTCGCATGGTCATCAAGTCTCGAAAAACGCTACATAAATATAGACTTCGTATTTTGAACAGTGAGTTAGATTTTCTTTTTTATTTCTAAAAACGTTTATACAATCACATGCAGTTCCCTTCCTAAATAGAGAGGTCATTATTCTGGACCGATATAAACATGCATTTCCTGCTCTGAGCTTGAACACTTTTGAGAGAAACAATTTATTTTGAAGACAACATGTCGAACACTTAGCCGTCACGTTTGTGACTTGAAACAAACAGACCTAAGAGGATTAGAATCATGTGAAGCAAAAAATATAGATTACATTTTATTGCACTGTAATGCATGGAAATCCTCTGACAATGTGTCACATTGGTGCCACAGTGCAGTTTTCCAGCACAATATTGTGGTTGAGACAAACTTGGTTTATAGAATAGTTGATGTCAAGAAAGTGATTGATCTATCCATCCATTTTCTACAGCTTCATCCTTCACCTGAGGGTCACGGGGGGGACCTATGTCAGCCAATCTTAGCTGACATAGGGCGATAGGCTGGGTACACGTTGGACAGTTCACCAGTCCATCGCAGGGACACGATGGACCATTCACTCTCACACCTATGGTCAATTTAGAGTGTCCAATTTACCCCATATTGCATGTTGGGAGGAAACCGGAGAACCCGGAGAAAACCCATGCACACACAGATAGAACATGCAAACTCCATGCAGAAAGACTCTTGTTCTGACCAGGTCTCAAACCCGGGTCTTTTTGCTGCAAAGCCAAGATTGCTAACCACTACACAAACCACGTGGCCCCGAAATTAATTCATAATAAACTGTAATTCTCAGTTTCACAGCAGCCTGATTACAAATATTTCAGACATCATAAACAGCATTCCGGTGTGTGTGCAAGATATAAACTAAGTGCACTCAAGTATTCAAGCACGCACCCACACACCGACGACAAACGTCTAAATTTCTTTCATGTTCCTGTGTCATCAAACAACAGAAACAAGTCTCTCTTGTGTCTATCAGTTGTCATATAAGCACTTGCTGGATTCTGGCTTTGTATTACTCATGAAGGGGACGTGCATCCTGCTGACAACTGCGTGCTACAGTATGTTCATCACTGCGCCACTTTGTTGTCAGCAACATGATGGATCTCAGGCTTTTATCCTAAAAGATGTTTGTTTTTTCTTGTTCCTTCAATTCTGACTGTCTCTTCTCCCTCCACTCTTTTATGGTGCAGCTGTGCTGCTACTCCGGTCTCTCGTTTGGCGTAGTCTCACGTGGTGTCATCAAACAATATGTACCTATCAACTCACATCCAAAGTCGAAAGTATTGAAGTGAAGGAAGAACATGTGGAAGGGCATGTTGTCAACACTCATCAAGGCCAGCTGATCTGCCTGTGATTCCCTCCTCTCCTCTCGCTTTTTTCCTGTCAATACTGGATTATACACTTGGCAGTATAGAGACTTAGCCTTGCTTGTGGCTTAACCTTGGTGATATGTGACTTGATATCTGAATGATAACGACTGGCATATCCAAATCAGCAGGCCTTGAAAGTCTCAAGTTTAGTATAGTTCGGTTGCTTGCAGAATGTATTATTCAAAGAAATCTCCATCAATGCATTTGCCTTGAGAAGTATTTATCTCTTAATATGTTCAAGATGCTAAGAGCTTCCGCTTTGTGGGGGAAATAAAGGTTTAGGTGGCTTTAGACAGTGGACACATTTTAGAGCTATACATGGTGTCTTTTCAAAGGAGAACAAAGAATAACCTTTGACACTCCTCTCTCATCCACTCCGCAACATTCTTCTCCCTCAATTCATTCCTACCCTGTTTTTTTTGTCTGTAGTCGATCTGCAGGTGAAGAGGTTGACCTCAACGGGCCAGATACTAACCCACTGGGCTTTTCCATGAGCACACAAAGACCCAGCAACCTTGCTCTGTCTTATTCCACCTCTCTTACACACTTTATCTCTGTTTTCAGCTTTGTCTGCTCTCTCCGCTGCTTGCCCTTATCCTTCTTTGGTATACTCATCTCCCGTCTCTCCGTTCCCTCTTCCCTTCTTTCCATTGCTGCCCTGCTGTCTCCATTTTAGCTTGAGTTATTGATTTCTGTAAGGGTTGACTGCTGCTGCTGCCTTTCTCTATCGTTTCTCGCGCTCTCTCCCACCTCTTTCTTTTCCTGCCTTTCTATCCATCACTCTACCACTATTTTCGACCACTTTTTTTTTGTTAAAATTCACTTTCTGTCACTTCACTTTTTTCGCCTTTTTTTCGAACTGGAGGTAAAAAAAAAATCTTCATGAGTGTGTCAGTCTACATATGTATGTCTGGTCCTTTGTTGCCCACTCCTACAGTATTCTACCTTGACATGGCCTGACATGGAGTGTTCTCATGTCAGTTATGCAACGCCAGACAGAACATGCAGTTCAGTTTTCTACAATATCCTTTAAAACATGAATCCAAATAAACTGCAGCACGGATGTCACAGCGCCTGATGTATCTTCAAAAGTATTCCTTTTTATTTTTTAGGAAAACTGTGCTTTTCAAATGTTTGCGTGCATGTAAATACCTGGTAAATACTGGTTTGCTCTGAAGTTATTCATTACAAACAAGGAGAACGGGAAATCCCCCGATTTTGCTGTTGAATACATTTAAAAATTAATAAAGTAAAACTGCTGCTCCTAAAACTGCTGTAACATCTGGCCAAAGACTTAGAGTTCATATTAATGCCACGCGTGTGCAAACCCAGATACGATAACTATAAATATTTATCAGTGCATCAGTGGCCCAAGTGTATGGAACGAGACAATACAGCAAGATGAGTAGATCACAACATTAACGGCGTGTTGCTGTTGAGACACTCTGTGTCACATGTGCAGATACTTCCCGTCAGCGTTGCACATGGGAGATTTTGTTTGCTACCAAATCTACAGTAAATCAAACCACCGAAAGTACATAATATCACACTGTTTAGTGCGTAATGGTTATTTGCACCAGTGGGTGTCATTGCTGCTAACTCCACAGCAACTGATCACAAGGGGAAATTAATCACACATTTTCAACCAAGAATTCACACAGTTTTTTGTTAAATCGAGAGTCACAGTTTTATTACCATGGCTGTGAATGTGATGAATATCTTTGAAACACCGGATATTACAATATAACAATAGCGCAATACACAGGGATAACTGCAAACTTAGATAAAACAAATGTTATTTCCCCTTAAAACCATACACATTAAACACAACGAGGGCATACATAATTCACACTGTATAAAGAATCATTTGTATAACTTTTTAAGGTCTTTTAAAATGTAGATAACCTTATTTCTAGAGGTGCACGATTATACTTAAACTGTATATTAAGTGTGGCTCATCTGCCCATCATCTTCTAATAACCTGTCCATGATGTCGAGGGGAACATGATGACCACATTAGTAATGAAGACGTAGCTGACAGGTGAGGCTGCACCTGCCTCGTGGAGGCTCATTACACAGTCTTAATGATGTGCCGTGTTCTATAATTAGGAAACTTTGCGGCTCCCGGTGCAATATGCCCGCTTGGTCGGTGTGTGTTGGTGGGAGGGCAGCGTGACTGCTTTGGTTTGGTTTGACAGGATGCGGAGAGTGTCAGAGATCTGTGAGGCGCTCATTGGATGCGCGTGTGAAGGTTCATTTGGAGTTTGCAAGGGACACACAGGCTAATAATGCGGCTAATAATGCGTATGAGTATGAGAAAGACTGAGAGTAATGAGTTGGAAATATTCAAAACTTAACAGTGTACGAATGTGTGTAAAATGTGTTGATTTTCCTTTTGCCTTATTTAGATTACTGGTGCAGTGCCCGTGAAAAATCTGTTTTTATTAATTGTTGTTTGGTGTGCTCACTGTTACTATTACACAGAAACAGTTTATTTCATTTTTATTTGGGTGGCACAGCACTTATTCATGCCCATAGCAAGACAAGGTAGCCCACAGTGCTGTGTGAGTGAGAGGGGGAGTGGCTACAGTAGAGCGGCGAAAGTCAATGTGTGCTTCTTTTACCGATATATTTAACGATATCTTTTGCATTACTTATCCAAACAACGTCAACAACTAATGCCCGTAGCAAGACACCCGTCAAGTTTGAAATCAATCGGACCATCGGTTTGAGAGATATGCGAATAACAGTGCGAATAATGTTCCTGCGATTTATAGATACATTAGGATCAAAAAACTCAAGAATAATACCTCTATCATCCAAGTGGCAACCGGTCGTGACGGTTGAAGCGAGATGGAACACCCAGAGGTTCACAGATGTGAGTGGCAACCAGGGGCCTAATGGATGATACTAGCTGTCAATCACGGTGCCTACTCATATGCTATATTATCGGTTTTCCCTCTAGGTAACATAATTACAGCATAATATGTAATATACTTCCAGTTCCACGTTGAGTACCTCGAGTTAACTGGAACTTTTTATATACAGGCTTTGCTTTCAACCAGGATAAATTAAGCTGTTGTAGTTCTAATAAGCTGCTATACAAGTATGTACAATTTACAAGCTTGTGTCTTTATGAGGTTTGGAAATTTCATTCTAAATTGAGTTACAGACACCTTTGCGGGGCTCTTTACCCTTCAGTGAGTCACGTCGTGCCAAAGGCATTAGGATTCATTTGTTCAGGATATTGTTCCACTTTTATGGTTTATCAAAAACAAGGGGACTAATAAATATGACAGTTAACAGATTATTTACACCCAGAAAGTCTTTACGTAAGACTTTCTTTGCTTGATAAATACCACCGCATAAAACCTCAGCTCTAAAACACACAAACTATTATGGGTATTTGTGTGGGAGGGAAGCCACAATGCACAGTATTAACATTATTTATATAGTATAAATAGAAAAGTATAAACGTCTCTTGATGTTTGCTACAAAGCTGAATTCTTTTTTTAATTAAAGTGAAGTAGCTGGTATGTGGTGCATTAAGTACTCTGTGCAAGGGAATGTGTGTGTTTGTGTGTGTTTGTGTGTGTAATATGATGCTAGTTAATGAGGGCCAGAATGACTGGGTTAGTTTTCAGGTCTTGTTTTGCCGCAGAGGAGAGCAAATGATGAATACACTTCAATCACTTCACGACGGGCCTTCATCATTTGTTGGAGCTGTCAGACAGTTATCATGGCTCACTGTAGGCAGCTGGAAGGGGAGCTCGTCCATAATTGAAAATTGAGTTTGGAAATGTCACAATATCCGTCCATCTAAAATTTCAAGCGGGGAAATCCCCATTGGCGCCCAGCATGCAGAAGCCCGACAGTGCCTATCAATCCAAAGTTTAAGATTTTTTGTCAGAGTCGGTGGCAAGAGAGTGATTTGTTCATTTTTTAATAAGGGCTATGTTGAGCAGTTTCAGTACAAGAATGACCTGCAGGCATATCCGTCCCAACTAATATATTTTAATGCAATTATTTTTCCCTTTTATGTCTATAACTGACTGCGTAACTGATTCAATCATTAGCAAACAGGTGGCAAACATGTTTGTTTTTGGGAACAAGTTTAAAGCTGCGGAGATTGAACTTGTTCTTCAATGGATTCTGAAGAAAAGAAAAACTGACACTTTAATGGTTAAATGACCACATGGGCAGCCTTTATATTGTTTTCTGCAGGACACGATTGCTGATTAACCAGACACCTACTGAGCTTTGTAAAAAGAAGACAAAACAAGTCAAACTGTGATCTCCAAATTCTACAATGAGGTTATTTCCATATGCGTTCACCTTATTATTTACATCCACTGTTTTTCTCCTCCACCGTTAGGTCTAAGTGAGGAAAATAAAGCCCTAATCTATTCTGGTGCAATCATGCTTTGACCTGGCTAATGGAGGTAGCACACCCTAGAGCAGGATGTAATCAGGAAGACAGTTAATAAAATGAACAAGATTGTTTTACTGATCTTACTAATGTCCCTGACCTTCCCAGGTTGACTATGCTTACACACATGCATGGTTGCACTCATATATGCATGTCATATTAACAACTCAACTCATATTACTCAACATTATAATACACATGCGGGGTGATAAGTGTAAACACATGTAAAAAAGGCAACAAACATTAATTACACATCAGCATTATTATCCCATAATTGTCTTCTCCCATTAGCTTGGCTGTTAATCGCTTCTTTGAGCAGGAATAACGACAAGGGCAGATGAATCATTTGAATCTTTATGGCCAAAGCCTGCTAAAAAAAACTTTCATGCAAGTTCAAACTCATGGTTCAGGGTAAAAAAAATAAAAAATAAATCCAAGGCATAAGCTATTTCTGCATACTGTATGTGTTTTTACAGCTGGAGAGGGATGGTCTCTATAGACCAAGTCATATATACCAGGTACAGTGTATAGCTGTCAATCAAACAGTACAATGATTGACAGAGCAAACACACGTCACTAAATTTGCATCAGAGTCATGAACATAATCATCTACATACAGGGAGAGGTGTGTATGGAAAACTCTCTCCTGAGGAAAAATAACAAATCAAAACATGTAAAAAAAAAAAGAAAAAAAAAGAAGAAGAAGCTGTCACTTTATGATCTCTCGGGGAAGTTAGCCGTTACCTGGGGCAGTCATGATCGCACTATGCACTTATTAGTGCCTGTCAGCTCAGCTGTAGCCTTGCACACCCGTATGTGTTTCCAATTAACTTCTCACAGCCTGCTGTTTCACACTTTTTCCTTTAAAGACCAGCCTCTCTTCCGTTCCTCTTCTTCATTTTTATGAAACACAACCTTCCACGCCACAGTTTAGCGGAAGAGTTTGGTCTTAGGTTTGCTACTGTGTTTTATAATGTGAAGTGATGCTTTCCTGTTTTGTTGCTAGTGTAACATCAAGAGTTTCAAGAAAAAAAACACATTGTAAATAACCTTGAATGAAACAGTGGAGTACAAAGTTCACAGTTTAGTAAATTGTTCTGAGTCAATTTTAATAATCAACTGCTTGTGTCACCAACATGCATGTTTAAAGATTTAAGGAGCGGGATTGTTTGCCACTTCGACACATCTTCTACTAATACACCATTTACATTATTTCAATGTGTTCTGTCATCACAGTTCACTGACGGTAATTACTGTGAGTATATGGATGACAGTGCTGTTCCTCTGTCAGTGTAATCATATACCTCACGGTTTTATGATATTAGCAATTTAGGTGGAGACTCATCTCTGCCTTTGTATGGGCCATACTTCAGCCAAATGATGCCTAGCAACCATGCATTAAGGTGCTTAGAGGGAAATGAAAATGTAATTCTCAGAGTGCTTGGGGATATTACAGGACAAAGGGTCAGGAGTGGTTGCTTGTTTTGAACATGATCACTGTCTGCTAAAGGGAAAATTTCTCCCAAAGCTCTGATATTCCTTAACGACAAGTCCTAGGGGTGTAACGATATGTGTGTTTGTCCCGTACCATCATGGTACAGACATAACGGGTCTGTGCACGTAGTAATTCTACAGGTATACCTGACGAAGGCAGTGTGTAACGAAGGCAGTCACTCACAGCAGTGACCACAATCTAATTCTGGGGGCAAGTAATGCTGGTAATGAGGTCCACACAACACAACAGGCTAACAACGGCGAGTTAAGATGACACATGAGTGATAGAAGAAGACCAGGAAAGCATTTCCACAAGTGTTGTCATGCCAACACAGCAAGATTGTTTTTTTTTTTTGTTTTTTTTTGTTAAATCACTAAAGAAAGAGCTGGTATAGTTCGGTGTTCTGTTTCTCTCACACTGTGCGACGCAGTGCAGCGCGTGAACAATGATTTCAATGTACATTTCACATTCTGTATGATTCCTTCATGACGATTATTATGTACATCATAAAGCAAGCCATTGAAGGTCATAATGTAAATACTGAAACAAACTTCTCTTTTGCTTCTCTTCTTCTCCTCAGTTGCATTTACTCCCTTTTGACGCTTTTCTTTTCCTATTGTAACCAACACACGGAGCCATGGAACCCCAAAACCAAGCTACATACCAAACTGTGACTTGTGTCCACTGTTACACCAAAAAACAAAATCCTGAGTAGGGGTCAAATATAGTATAATGGCACTTTTCCATTAGACAGTGCGAGCATGACTTGGCTCGACTCAACTTGACTCGTACACCTGGTATCTGGTGCTTTTTTTTTTTAGGACCTGTTCTGGTGAGGTTCCAAGCGAGCTGGGCTGTGTAAAAAAACACACATCATGGCAGTTGTGAAAACCCCGCCCACGCTGAGGAGGTACTAACCCTAACCCTTCTCCCTGGAGGATGAGAGCAACTTCCGCAGTGCATTATCCTCTCCTTATATCTTTTAATGAAGGTGTAAATGCATGAACGCATGCCCACACATGCTAATTAACGCAGATATGAGGTGGACAGTTACGTATATATACTGTACAGTTGACCGCTTTGGCACTGTAAGTGGTTAGTGACACAGTTTCCAAGTCTGTAAAAGTCGCAGGTAACGGTTAAATGAAAAAAGAAATTGTAAGTGTGATACTGGTGAAAGCCAAATACAGCACAGTGACTCACGGACATCAAAAACATTTCAGGGGGATTTTCTGAAGCAAGGAAACACTTTCACATTCAAATAAAAGTCAATTTAACACTTCATAATGGAATTGTATACTTTCGCAATAAAAGTTATACCTGTTGATTCTATCCAGCATTTCATTCATTTTAAATACCATTTGGTTAAAATACTTTCTTTTGTAGTTGCATGTGCATTAGTTATATTCTTTTATATGGAGTTGTTTTTTGTTTTTTTTCAGTAAAGTAAAATGAAGTAGAGGACAATTAGGAGTGGTTTTCTTTCTGTCACCATTTTAGGCAAAACACAGTCAATAGAGTTTAATACCATGACAGAGATCCTGGCGTGCATTGTAACATGTATAATAGTGGTAATATCAGTTTATATACAACAGAGAGAGGTTGTGAGAGGCTGAACAGCTGCTGTTATTAGTGATGGACTGTAATGGGCAGGCCATGGCCAAGAGGAAAGGAATTGGGCTAGTAATCGAAGATAAGTGCTGCCCTCCACTTACTACCGTGTGCTTACTACCGGTGTGTAATCAGGACGGGTTAAATGCAGAGGTCAAACTCACTATCACAAATGGGTGTGTGTGTGTGTGAATTACAAATTCTAATTCTGATAGTGATGGACTGTTCTGACCTCAACCACATTGGTAGTAAAGCAGTAAACAGAAATCACATCAAACAGAGCGAGAGAGAGCGTGAGATATAAGAGATAAGACGAGACACATACTGATATAAACAAACCGCAGAGTTTAGAAACTGATCCAGCACTAACAAGGCACAGAATCAGATTATTTTCCTTTTTCTTCCTTCTATTGAGTTCTTATTGTATTTCCACTATACGGCAATCTCTTACAAAAGCACAGCAATAAGCCCTCGCGGTTTTAGCTGTGCTGAACTGAAGAGGAGAATATGAAGGTTAATCCGGGAAACAGGGAGAGTGTCTCACCTGCCTGTCTTCCTCTCCTTCTTCCCCTTGACTTTTGTCAATGGCTTTGTGTTCTTTTTATTTCTTTACTTCCCCATTTGATTATACTTGTCTTACTTGTCTTTCTCTTTACAACACTGCGACACTCCACTCCCGTCTCTCTCTAGTAGCCTCTCTCCTCTTCTGCAGTCCGACTGACAGCACAAAACCTGACCTCTCACTTTGTCTCATACCGCTGAAATATATATTTTTTGTACAAACGCACACACACGGCAAATCCCACATGCTATTTTCAACTCCTCCAGAGATGGAGGAAGACAGGAGCATATTGAGATGACGCATGGGTCCTTGGGGGCGACAGCGTGGGTATGATTGTCTGCCCTGCCAGCCTCCTCCTCCCTGAAACTACAGCGACGAGAACCCCGCAAGCGACTAAAGCTAACCACCAAAAGAAAGACAAGGAAAGAGCAGCATTCCAATTATCTTCCTTTTTTGCAATTTGTCACTGTCCGCTAATGGCAAAGTGTACAGCTATTGCTCCCCGGAAGAAAAACAGAGATTCTTCTCTCAAGCTGTCTGGGAAAAGTCAGGTACGAGTGGACCCAACTTAAGTTATTCCTGTAGAGTGGCTTTAAATAGATGTGATGACATTAAGCACATGCTATGCTTTCCTGCTCAGTAAAAACTCTTAAGGCTTAAATCGTCTTAAGATTAATGATCAGCGAATTCTGTGAAACGATATGATTAAAAGGATAAAAGGCATTCAAAGAACTAGCTCTGGGAAAGAGGTGAAACTTTCTTTTTTAAAGAGTGTCATGTTTCTTTAAATGATCTCTTGGCAGTTAGTTAGCTCTCTTTTTCACAGCAATGAGCGACTCCTGCAAGTATGAAGTTGTGAGAATGTGAGAACATGTATTAAATATAAATAAAAGTGTGAGAAACACATTGTGTCTTTGTTCATCATGTATGTGTGTGTAGAGGTAAAGAGTATGGAATTAGATTTGTGATAATATTATCAAAACAACACTTTTCTCTTGCTCCAAGGCTTTTTCTGGGGTCGCTCCCAGGGTTCTCCCCGCCGACATCCGACAAGATACTTATAATAATTGTATTGTTATTGTAATAACTGTAATAAAAGGATCTAACGTTTGCCATATTATCTTTGAGATATTACGAATGACTTCCAGGTGCAGGCAGTCCAGAGAAGAAAAAGAAAAGGTTGTATCGAGATATTTTAGTTGCAATTTGTGTATTTTGATTTTGTTGATTTTTGTTTGCTCAATTCATAAAGTGTTCTTTGTTTCTTAAAAAAAGTTTTTGCCTGCTTGATGAAAACTATGGATGTACCGATCCGATATTTGTATTGGGTATCGGTCCTGATATTGGATAAAATTCTACATCTGGTATCGGTGACAATGGGCCGAACCATAGCGGCCAATCTATTCCATCTAATTCTATGCTGCGCGCTGTGAGTGACGTCGTATACAAGCAACACGCCGTGCAGAAGCCCACATTGTTTTCAAAATGAAGTGAGTGAAAGGATCAATTATGTGGAGCTTTTTCACACTGCCTCAGCCAACAAACTCAACGGCTACTTGCAAGATCTGCGCAGTGCAAATGTTTTATTTTTTTATGGAGTGGTCTGCTGGGGCAGTAGTAGCACAGTTGTGGACAGGAAGAGGCAGACTGATTAAAAAGGCCAGCTCTGTCCTTGGAGGTCCCCTTGACCCATTGGAGGTGGTGGGAGAGAAGAGAATGGCTACCACGCTATCATCTCTGATGGACAATCTCTCCCACCCCCTGCAGGACACCCTCACAGCACTGGGCATCCCAAATGTCTGAAGGAGCGTTATTGCAGATCGTTCCTTCCTGCAGCTGTTAGACTGTACAACAAACACTGCTCGCAGTAGACCATACATAACCAGGCTCCTCATTCCTCCCTTCCACGTGCAATATTGTATATACTGTACACAAGTGCAATATACTTATACATATTTATATTGTAAATAAAAAGTCCACACTGTGTATATTCTGCTAACTGTCAATAAATAACATTCTACATTCTATTTTAACACATTTTTTATAGTCTAAGTGTTAATATCTTTTTATATTGTAATTTTCTTTTTTGGTAATGCATGTTTATTATTTATTATCTTTATCTTTACTGTCTTTGCTGCTATAACAATGTAAATTTCCCCAATGCAGGACAATAAAGGACTATCGTATCTTATCTTTAATGTCACAAGGGGGCGGTCAACATTATGGATGGGCAACTGCTGTCGGTTGTCGGGGGCCAAGGGATTCCGGCTGCTAATTAGCCACTTGGAGCCACGGTACAACATATTAGAGAAGATACAAGATGTCAAAGTTCTGAGTTTCACTACAGATATCTGGAGCTCTGACGTTTTCCCCGTGTCACACTTAAGTTTAACAGCGCACTGGCTCGATGAGCGTTACGTGCCACACAGTTCAATTTGAATCACAACAAACTTCCGTGGGTCACACACCAGAAATGCGATTGCAGCTACCCTAATGGAAATGTTTGACAAGCGGCAAAGTCCATGTGATTCTGAGGGACAACGCCAGCAACATGCGAAAGACGATGGAGAACATGAGTGTGCCTAGTCTAGGCTGCGTTGCACATACAATACATCTCGTTAGGAGTAAGGGAAGAGAGAGTGGAGAACAAAGAGAGACAAAGAAAAAGGCTGGGTGTTGAACATCACACAGAAGACAGTGGTGTGCAGGTAGGAATTGGAGCATGTTGAAGTACAGATACAAGAAAGCTGACCAACAAAGAAAGGTCACCTGTTGTTGTTGTCATGGTACATTATGTGATCCTAGCTTTTCCGAGTTTTTGTATTGTACTGTAGTGCATTGTGGGGTGGAAAGCACCGTGGAGACAGTAAGCATCTCAGAGGCTCACGGATAGACGACTAAATGACAGATGACACACAGATTTAAACACCACAGGATGATCCCAAAGCGACCCGGGAGCTAAAGACCACGACCGTATGGTAACACACACTCTGAAACTCCTGAGGGACACATGTATAATAAGACGTGCACAAATGCTGATGCACAAGCACCGACACAATCTATCACAAGTGGCTAGTGTTTAAAATATCTGGCTTCATTTTGACCCAAAGACAACGGTGTACCCTTTCTGTGGCTTGGTTTATTATTATACATTGACAAACCCCGCTCAAATGATGTCTGCTCTGTGAGGAACCGACAATGGAGCTATAATGAACCCTCATTTAGTCAATAGGAGGCCATGCCAGTGTTTGTCATGCAAGTATCCTGCAAGTAAGAACTGACCAACATAGGACATCCCATCTCCATTAACATGCACAGATGTACCTCACTATCATGTTGTGAATCTAATCACAGTTTAAGGACCACCACGTGGCACAGGTCTTCCAGTGCACCCTGACAACAGATTATGATAATTCCATAACTGTCTGGGAAGACACACTGAGGAGGAGTCACGCAGAAGCTTCAGCAGCCTCCTTGTAACCTCCTGCAGAGGTGCACAGCAAGAAACATCATTGGCAAGATACAGTATGATAACACATGCTTGTACAACCTTTAATGTCCCCCTTTCTCTCTTTCTATCTCCAGTTCATAAATATGTAGGTAAAAAAAAATTATATATATATATATATATACATACATATATATACACATATATATGTATGTATATATATATATATATATATATATACATACATACATACATACATACATACATATATATATATATATATATATATATATATATATATATATATATATATATACATATATGTATATAAAATAATAAAAACTAACTTTAAATAAAGTTCTGACCAGGACTGATCAGGATTCCAAGTTGATAATTTTTTGGAATAAATAGTATGAATATCAAGACTTTCAACATGAAATTTCTCTAAAACTGTACGATAAAAATATCTGATTTACAGTACACTAGATATCAATGTGCTGAACACAACTTCTTCATTTTTTTCAGAACTTTTAGAGAACTCTATTATTAGGTCTCGGAAACATAGCAGCGAGGATTTTGTGCTCTCACAAATCAGCTTGATGCATCGGATCCCAGGCTTTTGACCGTAAAAGCCTTTGTGATAAGATTCAGATAAAATTCAGTGTCGTACAGTTTGACCACGGAGAAACGAGTGTCGGTTAGCTTGACCGCAGTTGAGAGCACATTGGGCAGTGCTTCTAAAATGAAAGTATGAAATACTTATGCTTGGCTATTCAGTATGAAAAACACACTGCACAACAATGATTTTATGTCTTTTTATTTCTTTGATGCTCTAATTAGATTTAATTAATCTCCTTTAGTGTGTCATTCATTGCAAACACAGAGTCATTTAGATTTTCCAGGACTCCAGACTCTTGGATGTGGAGGTGAAGGACATAAACCCCTCTCTGAGCTGGTCGGTCGCCTGGCTCTGTGGAGCTCCAGGCCAGTTTCTGAGCACATGACCTTTCATCATTCATAAAAAACAAAGAAAACGGTGCTCTATATTTTAAGGATCAGTGTTAATAATAGAGTTGAAATATTCAAACTCTTGCTTCTTGTGAATGTGGCAAGTTTAAAGGTTTACCATTATCTGGCTCAGTCTGTGCCGTGGGACACTGAAGCAGAGATCAGTGACCGAGGTCACGATCAAGCAGTACGCTTTAATATATGATGACTTGTGCAATAACACAAATGGATAAATGAAATATTCAAAATACAGCATTTCTCCACAATGTTGCTTCCTATGATCCCACTTTTCAGAATGACAAACAGAATTACTTTGATATTTTTGAAATTCTGATGTTATTTAGCTTATTTTCAGTTTCTTAAGCTTCTCTTCTTGGTCGTATTCTGTATGTCAGTGTCGTAAACTCTAGGGGTGAGGTCTCAAAACCATGAATATGTAACAAATTACGACCATTTGCAGCCACAGAGGCTGATCAGGTGCACACCAGGATCGGGCGGCATACGCACTTTTCATGAATCACACGTGAGCCTCACCGTGGGGTGACATTTACACCTGGGTCTGCACCAGTTTCTACACAAAGTTGATAAAAGAGGGCCATAGGGTGCATATTCACGCCCGTTTTGAAAAAAAAAGGGTGAAATCTTGGCGATGACATCAAGTTGCTGCGCTTATTGTACATGTGCGACGTTTCTGACAAAAAAGATGATGAAAGAACAAATCTTCAAATTGAAGCGGAACAGAGAGGAGAGCGACATGGCATCTCTGAGTCTTCGGCTTTGATATTATGTTGTGATGGCGTGCTATTTTCCACTCCACAAGACACGAAAAATGTACCAAACAATACACTCTCTTAGTGAAGTTGAAGGTCCCGACTTGAATTACAATAAAACTGAAAGTGAAAAACGTATATATGTATATACATATATATATATATATATATATATAAATATACATACATATATATATATATACATACATACATGCTCTGCACTTGTGAAAAGCTCTGTTGAGGCAATGCACAATGAAGTAATAGGACACAAATGGAGAGGCAGGAAATTTTACAGTCTATATAGGGAAACATAAACCAGAAAAGTACATAAACACAACAACAAAAACAGCATTTACTGGGGAAATTAAGCAGAAAAATCTAAGTTGTTCTAAACATATCTGGATAGCATAATATTTCATTTATCTGCACCAGGTGAGGCATTTATCATATTTACTGCTCAAGAGACAACAACGGCCTGAACATAAGGCATTCTGTCACAATCCCACACGCCTGATGTTACATATAAATATCCCACATTTATATGTAATATAAATAATGATATTTAACTTTTCTACTGTCACAAAATTCCACACAAGGTTTGAAGTAGAGAAACTGTAGAATGAGTATCAAAAAAATGGCTACTACAGAATCTAACGACACTGTTGCTGAAGATTATGCTTAGTTGGATTTAATCTCAAAAAATTAAAGGCTGATGTAGTAACAGCATCACCTGCTGTGGGACTGAGTTGGGCTTGTAACTGTACATGATTCGGATGTGTTCTATATAAATAAACAAGGCCACTGCAGGAGACCTTTTAATTTGTGAACGTGAACATGTTTGCCTGGATTAAGCCCCGAGAATTGCTCATTTTGCATTCTCTTCGATTTGCTTGTTGAGCCCAGTTATGGCTAATTCAGCACCTCCGTGGTCCAACTTAGGTTTATCCTCTGAGGAAGCAATTTGGACATAAGGCACTTAGCATTCTGATTGGACACACAATTTATGAACGTAATGGCTGGCTTGGGTTGACACAGACCTATGTGCGAAAAAGTAGCGTTCACAAATGACATCAAACTCTTTGCTCCTGTAATTGGATGGGATTAGTCTGGGCTGAGAGAAGCAGCCCTAAACATGGCTGAGCCACTGACACACTTTGCATAATTCAAAACCGCAGGGGTTTGTTATGAGAAAAGTTTGAGAGAAGAACAAGAAAAAGAGGTTTGGTGCAGGTAATCAACAAGAGAAAGACAAGAATGTGATGCTATGGTCATATTAATTTAATAAAGTGAAAAAGTGTGTATTTTATGAGCGAAAAGGCAGCTCGGAGAGAATCAGCCCGTTCACCTCGCGCACCATTTTTTCCAGATTGTTCTGTTTATTCACTTCTTGCATCGTGTGCTTGGAACAAAGGCCTACATGAAACACAGAGGCTCTGAAGTTCTGCAACGACACCAAACACCTGCAGTCTCACTTAGGTGTGAAATTTAGTATGAATTAAAAAAATGTAAGCCTCTCACTGGATGACAACCTTGGAATCTCTATAAGATCCCTGTGGCGCAGCCACATCTCATCCTCCTTGGCTTCTCCCCATTGAACTGCTCTTGCTACAGGAGCCTCTGCAAATTGTTCCCCGCGACTTCCCAGAAAAAAACGAGCATCTTGCTCAAATGCCTGAACTCAACTTAAGAGCACGGCCTCAAGTCTTTAACCAGCGGATCGAGCAGCCTGTTTGTATTCAGCAGGTACATTTTCCAGGTATGAGGGAGACAGCTGCGCGGGGCCAAGATGATTTCTTGTACTGCCTGCAGAAGGACGGAAGATTTTGACAAAGAGATAATGGATTCCTCCAGCTGAGTTGACTCTGCTGTTTTTCCTGCTGCCACTGAGGAAACCAGCTCACCGTGACTGCCTGAGGAGTGAGGCAACAGCCTCAACAGTGTGCAGCCAAGGACGACTGAAGCCAAACCACACGGATCCACACACACACTTGAAATATTTTTCTGAAACAACTAAAAATAAAAGGCTTGCAACTTAACTTATTAATACGGAGTACTGTGACTTTTATTGATCGTAAACAGCATAGATATTTGTCTGCAAAATGGAATGCTGTCCTGTGATGTGAAATGCAAGGAGTACTTAACATTCTTTGCTCACTCATCCTCAATGTGGCCCACTTGTATGTGTCAGTACAGCCAGTGAATACCTTTTTTTACAAGACTGATGATCACTAGTTTGCCGTCTGTGTAGCTTTAACAGTTAAATATCATTGTGTCTCTCTGTAGTGATCAGAATCTTCTTTAATTATTTTCTCCCTTTTTGCAAACTGACATCTGCACACGTATACAAGAAACAAACTGGTGCATAGAGTAGAGCGTGCTGTAGAAGCATAACCCAGTTTGCCCCAGCCATTATGGTTGAACCCATCATCTGGAGCCTGTAATAGCTCATGTGACCTTGTCCGCCACCTTTTCATGTCCCTCACTGTTTCCCTCTCTACACACACCACATACATATGTCCATACAGATTCTACTTGTCTCTGGATTTTATATTTTGCTTGTTGTTTGTGTAGCCGAATAACACACTTTAATAACATGGCTAAAAATAAACTCCATTCAAATTAAAAGCAATCACTATTTATAAGTATTGTGCATTTCTTAGCTGGATCGTGAGGGTGTGGTTATTGGCCTCTGAACCTGCTTGATAACTTGTAATTATCAGTTAACATTACTAACTTTATAGAGATTAACCCTGTACTGAAAAAAAGTCCAGACTGACATTTTGAGGCTTACGTGTTAAAGGGTTAATAATTAACATTAACGATAAAACTTGCCCAGTGCAATGTACAACACTCCAATTACATATTACAGGTTTGGTTGTGGGTTGCAAGTAGAAAACTGATATGAAATTCAAGTACAAGGAATAAGGAGATGTAAAGCATCTGATGAGTCAGTCTTTGTGGGTGCAGTGTTGTTGAGGTGAGCTTTTTTAGGCATTAACTCTGACTTTAAACACAGCTTATATTATGTATTCACTTTCCTGCTCTAAATAGTCAATCTTTACACAGCAACGCAGCCCAGGACTGGCAAATCCATTATCGTGCTAATATAAAGTGTGCGGCATCCTATATAAAAACATTTTATCCATTTCCCCAGAGATAACGATGCATTAAGTTAAGGACGTTCAGTGCCTTAATCATCCTTCATCAGATTATCCTTTGCCAGCTCTATTACTGCGCCTTTGTTGAGGCTTACTTACAGAGGGCTGAGGCCCACTGCAATGCATCACTTTAGGAAGAACAATAACAAAACTTCATTAGCACATGAATCTCACCTGTTGTGTGTGTGCTTGTGAATGTGTTTGTGCCTACAAGATTTATTTCATATACAACATGTGGAACTATGGAGTACTGGATTATGGAAATGAACAGTTTTCAAACTGAAATCATCACTGAATGACAAACCCTCACCAAGCAAGAAGTAAAAGTTGTTAGTGGGTGAATGTCTTGCTTAATAGCAGCTGCAACAATGTAGAGATTGCTATAGTTACAATAGCATATATATATACGTATATATATATATATATATATATATACATATACACATATATATATATATACGTATATACATATAAACATATATATATATATACACATATATACATATATACATATATACACATACATACATATATACATATATACATATATATCAGGGGTCGCGTTAACCGAATATTTTCCATCATTGACCATTTTTTTAAAACGGTGACGGAAAAATCTGAGGGCCATCCGTCATTTTGACAGATTGCAATTCACACCCCTGACCACTTGGTGGTGAAGAGAATATTACAGTAAGTAGAAAAGAAGAGAAATGTCACGGCAGTTGAGTGTCAGAAGTTTCTTTAAAAAGCCCAAAAACTATGTTGATAAAAGAGGTGAAAAAAGAGGGATGGATGCAGATCAACTCCCTAGCCCTTGGCCTCGGTGGTGCGAGGAAGCGGCAGTAAGGAGGTTAGGTGGGAGTACAGAGTTCAGTGGGAGCGGGAGATCTCCTGGCTGAGGAGGGAGGATAGAAAAATGTTGTGCGACAAAATAAAGATTCCCATCGGAGAATCTGAGCATAATTTCTGACCTGGACACCGTACTCAATGCATCTCGCTATCCTTGTAGTGCTGACAACGTGTTAAAGAGCTATGGACAGGAGGCTTTGGAGCGCGTCAGTGACTGGTGCAGCTGATCCACTGGTGCAGAAGGAGAGCATGCTGCGGGATTTCCTACCACGCACAACTACGCGCAAGCAGGCATGTGGACCAGGAGGAATGTGTGAGACTGTGCGTTTAGGCTACAGGTGAACTGTTCATATTCCACTGCAATATGAACAATGCAATTAAATATGTCATTATTATCATTTAAAGTGACCGGTAAAAATTGAATATGATGGGATTTTTATGACCCTGTCAGTCAAAATGACAGACAACGAAAAAGTCTAGCTCAACCTCTGATATATATATATATATATATATATATATATATATATACATACACATATATATACAAATACACACATATATACATATATGTACGTACATACATACACATATATACATACATACATACACATATATATATATTACTTTGTTTCTCATTTATACAAATGAGAAACAAAGTATTTGACATCTATCGGTCTGGAAAAGGTTACAAAGACCTTTCTAAAGCTTTGGGACTCTAGTGACTACATATATGTACGTACATACATACACATATATACATACATACATATATATATATATATATATATATTACTTTTTTTCTCATTTATACAAATGAGAAACAAAGTATTTGACATCTATCGGTCTGGAAAAGGTTACAAAGACCTTTCTAAAGCTTTGGGACTCTAGTGAACCACGGTGAGGGCCATTATTCACAAATATATTTTATTCAGAAAACATGGAAGAGTGGGCAACCTTCCCATGAGTGGCCAGCCGACAAGAATTACCACAATAGCGCAGCGACGACTCATCTAAGAGGTCACAGAAGAACCCAGAACAACATCTAAAGAACTGCAGGCCTCACTTGCCTCGCAAACGCTTGATTGCAGTTGTTGCTGCAAACGGCGGCCCAACCAGTTATTAGGTTTAGGGGGCAAACACTTTTTCACACAGGGCCATGTAGGTTTAGATTTTTTTTTCCCTCCCTTAATAATAAAAACCTTCATTTAAAAAACACATTGTGTTTACTTGTGCTGTCTTTGAATAATATTTAAATTTGTTTGATGATCTGAAACATTTAAGTGTGACAAACATGCTAAAAAATAAGAAATCAGGATATCGTATACACACACGTCAGTCCATTCCGGCTGGGTGGTTAATGACACGTTTTACTGTGACATTACAAACTCAGAACACAAATATACATTGCTGCTTTACACCGTCTTTAAAGTGAAAGACAGAGAACAGAGTTAAACTGCACGCAGAGCACTTTCCTGAGCAATGAAGTGCATCTGCATGAAAGGTAGGTTGAAATCTTGGAATCCTTGTAGTGTGTAAGACATATAAATTGCCTTTTTTACGGTGCAATATAAATCAGAGAGGGCTATGCAAGCACAGCCTCGGCTGTGTCCCTCTCTCTTTTCTCTCTCTCAGATATGCCTAAACAAATACATTAGACCTTCAGCTCAGTTTCCTCTCTTTCCATAATGGCGCGTGTGTGTGTGTGTGTGTGTGTGTGTGTGTCTCCCCATGTTGCGTTCTGACAAAAGCTGCTATCGACAAACCAAGCCTGCCCCTTCTCAACTCCCGTCTTATCCGTTAACACTGTGCTCCATCACGCTGCGGTTCAGTGGACTCCCCCACACCAACATCACCCCACTCTCATTTTCACCTCCACCCTTCAAGCTGCTGGTCTGACCTGGCTCCATCCTTCCTCGTTCCACTCAACCCTCCACTCCTCATCACACACTCTCATTTCCCCACTCCGTGTGCCTCCCTCCCTCAAACCCACCCATCTGCGCTCCATTTCTACCTCCCTCTCACCCTCCAGTTCTCTCTCCCTCCCCCTTCTGTCTTCGAGTGTTTATCTCACTGTCTGGCTTCCAGTCCTCCAGGCAGTCGGGGGAGAGACATAGAGCTCTTTCCCCTGGGTCAGTGACCCTTGTCAGGGGGACAAACTGCCAACCGCTGCTTGCCTACACAGCTGGAAAATTAAGGACTCGCAGGGGTGAGAGAGTTCAGATCGCCTGTGTGTGTGTGTGTGACAGAGTGGAAGAGGCACACGTAGATCAGAATGTGTGAGCGGAACAAAGAGGTATGGATGAAGTGTGTGTGTGTGTGTGAGAGGGAGAGAAAAAGAGATCAGGTTAAACAGTCTTGTTTAGAAAGGAAACATGCTGCAGATGGTTCTGTGTGTCCAGCTGTTACTCCATCTAATGGGTTAATGAGTATCACAGCATCCATCCAACTCATCACCTCCTCTCCCTCTCTCCTCCACATTAGCCCGTTGGCAACCACAACCACAGCAAAATGCAAACATCACAAAAAAACAAAACCAAACCAAAAAAAACTGACGTTCCATTTTGGCTGCTATGCACAAGCAAACAAACATCAATTGCTGTTTGTTTTCTATGAAGGTATAAACTACACAGCTAAAAGCCCAGGTTCTGTTATTGTTGTGCAATATTGCTGCAAGTCTTTGATCCTAATCCAAATCAATTGCACCCTGAAACTGTAGCAAACATTAAACAGTCAAGATAATTTGTTTGCTTGACTTTTTTCCAGGGGCCCCTTTGACAAAATGACTTCCTCAGTCTGGCTGAATTTAAGTGTGGCAAAAAAATAATAAAAAGCTCCAAACTTCGGCACAAGCCTCAAAAATCATCCAAAACTGCACTGAAAATGAGTTTTCTTCGGGATGAAATGTGAAATATTCAATAGATTTTTGCCAACAAACTCGGATAGCTGAAGGCCAACATATCAGAGGCAAAGATCATGAATTGGGCCAACAAATATATATATATATTTTTTTAGACTTTGTCAATACCCGAAGGCAGAGCTCACATCCAAGATGCAAACAGAACTGTATGCAAGGAACTTGTAGGGATACAGAAAACTTTACACACAGATCTGGTTCAAATGCTGATGACAATAACGCCAATTAGTGGTGCCTCACGGAAAATATAAAAATGATCACTAAATATTTGCCAACTTGCCAGAAAAAAAAAGAGTGGCACTATAAAAGACTGAAAAAGAATTTCTGCCATATTTCTAGTGTAAATAACAGCTCGATGTTGAATGACAAGTGTTAGAACTGTGATTACGTTTTACTAGATTTACAAACTACAAACTAAATCCTTAACATAATATAAACTTTACAATAGCTTCAATAAATGGCACACTCCATAGTTTGTATAACTCCTGCTCTTACGTGACTAAAACTCTAAAGTCTTACCATCAAAATCAACTGAAATATTTTCGTTTTCTTCTCAAACAATGGCTTAATCCTATAATGTTCTCTTTTCAATTAATAGATGCACTGCACATTTGTCTGCCCACAGGCCTGAATTATTTTTCTCGTGACTCACCGCACACTGGCAGCGCGCCCATGACTGCAGCTCCGACAGCACCAGCCGACACCTGGCAAATGCATGCACTTAAACGCTATGGCTGCAGGAGCTCGAGCAACATTCAGCGATGGGAACAGAGGAGCAGAACCGTTGGACTTGATAAGGGGGAAAAAAAGTTGATATTTGGAACCAATTTATGTGGCACATTATGCAAGACATTTTATTGCATCAAGTCATAAAACAGCGCTCTCAAACTTGGGAAGAAATGACAAAGGAAATGTTATAATACTTAATTTTCTGGAGGTATACAAAGGTATACAAAGAGGTATTACAATTTTAATCTTTTTTTATTTCTCTGTTTATTATTTATAGATCCATCTTGCATCATAAATGTGTTTTTATTGTGAGGTATGCATCACTCCACATCAAAAAGAGCACTTTCTCTTTGAGGTTCTGCAAAATATCATCATGAACATCATTTATTGCGACATCATGATGAAATCATTACATTATAAGGTCATATTGCCCACCACTGAACAGCTGCTTTTTTCCTCCCACTTATCTTCTCTAGACTGGCCCCCTCTTGACCAGACTAGATGCTTATTGGCCCCCAGGTCTTTTGAGTTTGAGGCCCCTCTCATAAAATGATGTCATCAGAGATTAAAGACTAATGATGAGCCAGTTTATTTACATTATTAATGTATTAATCTTTTTCACTTTGACAGCCAGGTTAATAGAAGGGTTAGTTGATTACAGAGGGCTGCAGCTATGAGTCAGACATTGTAAGAGAAAAACATATTATTCGGCCTTCTTTAAATTAGCAACTTCCATCACCAAGCACAAACCTAACAACTCAGTATAGAAACTGGCAAATCATAAAGGCCTCTGTGTAACCTTGGTAACCATAATTTGTCTACAGAGTGTTCCTCATTATATCTTTGTTGAACAACTGGGCAAAGGACTGGTAACTGGGTCCAGATCCAGTTTCGAGGCTTTTGTTATTACCATTATCATACATATTGCATCACTACCATTATTATTATGCTATAATTGAAGTTGATATCAGTATAATATTTTTTATCAACATTGCTGCTGCTTATATAAATGACATTGTAGTTCTATAAACATGTCATCACTGACTCAGAACTGTCCTGTCTAAACTTATAAGTTGATATAATTGTTGTATATCTACTCCATGGTCTCTTTCTTCTGTCTCTACCTCACCTCCTTCTTGTTCTCTCTCCCCCCTTTTTTCCTTTCACCCAAACCGGTCGAGGCAGATGGCTGCACATCTTTGAGTCTGGTTCTGTCAGAGATCCAGTTAAAAGAAAGTTTTTTTTCTATCCACTGATACCTGCTTGCTCACTGTGTGAATTGTTGGGTTCCTCTGCTCTCGAGGATGTTGTCTACAGTGCCTTGAGATAATGTATGCTGGGATTCAGTGCTATACAAATAAAATGTACTTGTATTTAGATCTCTCTCTCTCTCTCCTCTCCTCTCCTCTCCTCTCCTCTCCTCTCCTCCAAACCAAAGATTTACCTTAACTCTGAGATCCACTGGCAGAATGACAGAGGCTGCCCAACTGTTAACATCTCATTATTCATGTTTGGCATTGTTTCAGTTCTCTGAGGTCTTCAATAAAGCTTTTCAACTTCACTCATCACTGACTCCATTAACTAAATCTCTGGTCGTCTCACATGATAATCAAAATCTCTGCAACAGAAATGTCTATGCCAAACCAAAAGGCCTCACTAATCCTCTCAAAAACATCTAGACAAGAGTTGGAAAAATGTGGGTCTGCATTGAAGATGCAAGGCAAGCCCTTGTTTGGTAGATCTACACGTTTAGAATTTAGCCCTTTTAACCCTCTTATGACCATCAAGATAATCTCATTATATAGATTTTACGGTGTGTTAAATGTTTAATGAGTGAGTGTTCTGTCCTCTTGACTTTCAATATCTAGGAGTTATTCAACTGTTTAGGAATAAGCCCAAATCACAAATGTGTGAAGGCACTACCGTAATGATAAGTATATGGGTGCAAACTTCTATTTTTTCTGTTTTCCATTATACAGTATACCGCTTTACCCTCCACATGAGGGTCACACTGGGTGCTGTGCAATCTCAGGTGACATAGGGCGAAAGGCGGGGTCACCCTGGACAGATCAGCAGTCCATAGTTGAATGAATTTTCTAGATATCACAAACAGTCTAGCAGTTACAGTACTGAGGAGTATGCATGCCATGGTCATAGAAGGGTTAATAATGTAAGTGTAATGCCCCTTTAAATCCTGAATCAAACATTTCAATGGGAAGCAAACAATGAAAGCTTTTTATGGCAATGGTTATGGAAAATATTCTGTCAGCACATTTAAAGAATTAAAATAAAAAACTGATGATTTTCACTATGGATGATTACTTTTTAAATAATGTTCATTCTTTCACATTTAATAGACGACTCTTTACTCAATTAGTCAGGGTATTGAACACCTCGCCATCTGCTTACAAGTGCCCTTATTACCATAGTTTCAAGAGTTTTGGACACTAAAAGAGTTCCCTGTTTTCTCTCTCCCTCTCCCTCTCAGTAACAAGATTAATTAAGGGGCCCACATGCATGACTCAGACATTAGGATTATGTCAAGTCCGTCACAAAGCTGTCATGAGTTGATACCCAGGAGGGTGTCACAAGCTCGAGCACTCAGGAATTACAGGCTATGCGTACAAACGCGCTGAACAATACACGGGGGGCGACATGCACACGGAAACACACACACACACACAAACAATTGGCGCTGAGTAATTACAAGAGAATGTCATATGGCACATCAACAATCGATAAGACAAACGTCATGAATATTCATCGGCTTGTTTATTCTCCCCGCGTGAGAGACAAGGCGAAAACAATGTTCCACAAAGATGTGTCATCTGCTCAACACAAGCACTCACACATTCACTCACATCAGAATAAACACTGACATTTTTTTATATATGTATATACAGTATATATATATATATATGTACACATACACATATATATACACACACACATATATATATATATATACATACATATATAGACATATACATATACATATACATACATATGTATATATATATATATATACATACATACACATATACACACACACATATATATATATATATATATATACAAATTGCTGCACAGGCATTAATATCACAAGAAAACAAGAACAGTCACACTCACATTGAGGCGGGGACACACTGGTGGAACTGTACTTCAGATTTATTTTACCCACATACACTCTCATTCCTTCCTCGTCCTTATACGCGGCAGCGGTAAAACTTTTCACCACTTTGTCTCTCCAACTGTCCTGGGGTTACTTCAAAAACAGCTCAAGGTCAAGCTCTGTATAATCGTCTCTCCTCTCTGTGTTGCTTCATTAGCACCACTGAGTGATGGCTCCTCGCTTTTTTTTTTCTCCTCCCGTTGTTTTTCAAATGGTCTAATCTCTCTGTGCCCCAATATCCTGCTGTAATCCGAGAGCGGGTTTTAAAACATCCTCAAGTGAGCACCAGGCATAAACACACACGCACGCGCACATGCATGCACATTGAATTCCATTCATTTGAACAGCTTAAACAAAGCCTTTTACCTTTAACTTCATTGCCTAACCCTAACCTTAACCAAGTCATTCAAATCTTATCCCTAAACTAAACCACTTCCTCAGAAATGTTGTTCTGCCTTATTAGGACCTGACAAGGTCAGTGTTTATGCCAGAAATGTTCCTGAAGAGGCAACAAATACAAGAAAAAAAACACACAGAAACTTTGCACTTATTGATGCAGACAACCTGCTGCATGCATAAACACTAATGACGTTCTGAAAACCTTTCATGGCTCATAATATATATGAATGTGTTTGTGTGCACGCGAGTGAGAGACAGGTGGAAAAAAAAAAGGCACAGCCGATTAGTATGCATATGCAAATGCGCCGCTGCATGTGATCCATCACCGAAACCTCCATGTTTGATGATCAGTTTATGGTCATACACTACAGCTCGCCGTGCCTCCGTTGAGCCGGGCAACCTTGGGGAGGACGAATGGAGAGCCGAGGATTGCTTTGGAAAGCTTTATAATTGAGATCAACCCTTAGCTCGTCACAAATGAGGAGACAATATTATAATTACTCCTCAAGCGAGATGTTTCTATTTTTCCATTTGCTTTTTATCTTTCTGCGAGGCATCGGCCATATGGTGTGCCGTTTGTGTGTGTGTTGTGCGTGCGCGTGTGTGTGTGCGCACATGAGTGTGAGCAAGTACAGCTCAGAAAATCCCATTAAGGGGGATATGTATTGGTTTGCTGTGTTATTCAAGGCTTTCTGGGACATTAGTACTGACATATCTTTCAATGTCAGAGCAAGCAGCAGAAAACAAACTAATCTGCTTCTTCTTCTTCTTTTTTCCCTTCTCCCTCTTTTATTTATCCCCCCTTTTCCGTCACTCTACATCAATCTCTGTCTGCACCCCTTCATCGGTATACTTGCTCCCAAAATACAAACTTTTACTTCCTCCTTCTCCTTCTATTCGCCCAGTGAAAATCTGTATTGATTGGGCAATATGAGGCAGTTCCTTTTCAAAATCACACAATGATCAAGATTATGCTTTGTGTGCTGTCAAAATGTAAAAAAAAATGTCTCTCAACCATCTTCTGAGCTCAAGAGCAGCAGCTAATTAAGTATAGAAAACAGAATGCATGAGCATGGATGAAGGCTGTAAGGTAAAGATCCAGATGCTTGTTATATCCTTGGACAGTAGAGTTCTCTTACAATAAAAAAACAAACTGAAAACAATAGCAGAATACCTTCCTCATAAGAGATGTACACTTGCATGAAAGGAGATGTGTTTAATGACGATTAACAATAAAAGATTAATGGGTTTTTTTCCTGAAGTGATCACAGCATGTAAGGAGAGGAACAAACTATAAGTTACTCCATATCACATCTACAGTACATCGCAAAGGAGGTGCGATAAAATTGAAATAGTTACAGACACTGCCGAAATGGGTATGAAAGATGTATGATAGAAAAAAAGTGCTGCACACGGATGTGCTGTGTGAATGTGTGATGATGAGCAGCGTTGAGTGGTTATACAAACTAGAAAAAAGCGATATATAAATACTGACCACTTACAGGAGGCAGATAAAAGATGCAGGACGTTGCCGCATTGGTGAGGTTGCTGATCATTAAACATGACATGGTTTCATAACATCCAAACTTGTTATTTTATCCATCTAACGTGCTTGTAGGTTCATATGGTGCCGCACTATTTCACTGTGAGACTGGTCTCATGTTTCTCAACATTGTCTCCGTAGCGCAAGAAACTTCCACGGTAGGTGTATTACTCCTGTGCTTTGTCCTTACATGTTAGCATATATTACATCTCTGAAGAAGTGCAAACTTGTAGCAGGAGTAATATAATATGACACACAGCTCAGTGTTTGAACAGTGAGCGTTACATGATACACTGCAAATGGCAAAAAAAGGATTTTATGTGGATAAAAGAAGAAGAAGAAAACCAGACTCTTCCCTCAAATGTCTCCACACTAAAGCTGTAAATCATTAATGCTTAATTTGAAAATGAAAGGAGTGAATGATGGCGGGTTTTATTTCACCGCCAAGCACCAGGATGTGCACTTGCTCAGAATGAAAGACAAACGTCACGACATCAGCATGAAAAAGTTAATGAGATTTCACTGCTGAAGGCTTTGTTCTTAAAGGTCATGCAAGTGTGGGCTTTGAGAGCCAAACACGTCGAACCAAAGCTCTGAGAATACAAATATGTCCTTATTATTTGCACTTGATAGGTACACTAACAAGCTGATTTTTTAAAAAACTTTCCTCTTAGCAACTTGCTGACACTCCGGAGCCATAAACAATAATAATCTCCCAAAGGAGATCAATAAAGAATCACATTCACTTTATCATCACCCAGTATGCTTACATCAGAAATCTCTCCCACTTGAGTGAAAACCAAGCAAAGCTTTTTCTCTCTTGGGAGACTCGGCTTAATGCTGCCATCTAACAATACTCTTCATCCATTATATCAGGGACATGGGCATCCAAAGGGGATACACACATACTAACTTATACCACACACGAATACATTCTCTGTCACAACTAGATTTTATTTCAAAAGTAGAATGTGAAGTTCACATTAGAACTCTAATTACCTGCTCAAAATGCAAATGCTGCTTTCTCATAAGTGCCAAATTAAGTCGTACCCCTTCAGCACGGGAGGTTTCCTATTGTATCATATAACCGTGTCAGCTGCAGCAGCCGCAGCATCTTCGAGATGCACACATATAAGAGGGAGACTCCATGCTGTTAATTAAAAGTCTTTGGTGGAGAGAGATGGACTACATTGCTGCTCTGTAAGCTGTGCGAGTGTCAGGGACATCTGTGTACTCTGTTCACATGTTCTCGTCTGTGGGTAATACTGGAAATAAAAAAAGAAAGCTGCACTCGATCTTGATCTGGTTGACACACGTGTTTGCGGATAATATCAAATAAAATATCAAAAGAATTATGTTGGGCCATTGGCCTTAGCTGTTACAGAACTGATGTAACATTGCATTTTAGTTAAAAGCTGTCTGAGCTTCCTTGTGTTGTCAGTGATTTCCTGCAGGGAGTGTTTATTCAGAATATTATTACACTAGAAGCACTGTTAATAAGGTAACAATTGTTAAAATTGCTAATAAAGTAATGAAGACTAGGGATGGGACGATACCATTTTTGTGTGACCGATCCTGATATCAAAATATTATATTAATATTATATATATTAGCCCAGTGGAGTCTTTTTAGACTATTTATGAACTTTAAAGTTGTTAACACATTGGTATTCTTGGGATTATAAAACTCTTGTCTATTTTTCCCAAAAACCACTCATGTTTCAGAGCAACATGAAAAGAGAAAATGATCTTTCACTGCAGTTTCAATGCTGCATATGCCCCGTATACAGCTCTTAATGTTTTTGTTTACAAGTAAACACATTTCATTTGTGAAATACTTGAAGGACCAACAGATGGGCAGCTTCATGCTGAAGAGTTCTGGCACTAAGTTCATTGCAGAGCAGCATTTAAATGCAAAAATTGCATTACCAATGATAAACCCTGTATAAAAGAACATAGCAGCAGGTGCACAGCAGACACACTCCCGATGTGAACAACAGTGAGTAAAACACAAACTCCAGGGAGACACGAGGAAGAAAAAATAGACTGAGAATCAGAAAAAAGGAACTTGAAAAGAGAAATTTAGACAGCAACGTTTTAATCAAAGCAAAAGTGTTTTTGTGTTTTAGTAAACAAAAAGTAAAGGGTGAACTTAAATTAGTGTAATTAAGTTGTCTGAATCGAAGTCCTTTACTAGTTTATTTTTGTTTTGTGCGCCTGTTTTATTTAATTTTTGTATACCTGACATCAGAAAAGAGCATTTGTGTAACACTTCCATTAAATACATTTGATCCATTTTTTAAAACCTAATTTCAACATCCTGAAAATGGGCCACCCATGGCCAAGCGGAAAGGGATGACCTCGGTTCAAATCCCAAGGTCAAGGGCTGCGGTATCCCTGAGCAAGGTGCCCAGTCCTCATTGCTCCCCTTAATTGGACACTCTAAACTGACCCCAGCCACATCCAGTGTACTTCTAGTGCCAGTCCCAAGCCCAGATAAACGTGTTGTGTCATCCAAAGTAAAAAATAAATCTCTGCTAAATCACAAGCAGGTGATCAGCCATGGTGACACCTACAGGCGGAGACGCTGAACACAGAGACATATATTTGAATAGTACAGTACAGTAAATTGGACTTATCTTGGCTTAAGGAAACGACTCACATAAATGACTACCAATTTGATAAAGTTGTCAATATAAGTGCCTTATAAAACGCACATGGACACACCACCCTCGACCCAATCAACTCTGACTGACTTGCAATTCTTCTTTAAAACAGGACACCAGACCAATAAATGTTAGTCAGATCTGATTGTGTCCGTACGTGTGTAAAATGGTATTCTTTACTTCTTAAGGACCTTTTCTGGTATAAATGCTGCCCTTGTTCCTAATGAGAAAGAACCTTATTTCTGAAGAACTGCTTAATTTTTGGACTAAGATTTTAATTGTGATTAAAGTGAGGGAGAAGGCTTTGTTTAGTCCATGTCCAATTGAAAGTCAACGCAGTGTCCTAAGAAGAATAGCTGCCTATTGTATAATGCTCACTGCCTTGGGCCCACCCTTCAGCAGTGAGCATTTCAAAAAGGGGATGAGATACAAGAACACCTAGAGACGGAAATAGTTCAGAAAGAAAAAAAGAGCAGTTGCAGAAATAACCCAGACAAAAAAAAAAAAGAATCCAAAGTGAGGCATGCATTGTGTGGATGTGGATATGTGCATAGAGAGGTTGTTGCATTATGTGTTTGTTCATGATGTTTAGTAAGTTCTATTACTGGTGTATGCTTTTGAATGATATGTGTGTTTCTGTGGGTTCATGGACAGACTGTACTTTGTTGCCGTTTCTGAAAACATCTTTATTCTTGAGCAATTCATTCTCTTTTTTTTTTATTGTTTGGTTGTTTTTTGTGTGGTTTCTACTGTTGAAACTAAAATGTAAAAGTGAAAAACACACTGGCATTGGCTTACTCTTCTGGACTGGCTTTACGTCAGTCCCAGAAGACAATTAACAAGTTTAATGTCTTGTCTTGGAAGCTGATGTATACAGTGGCAGTAACAAAACCATTAGCAAATTGTTCGCAATGCGATGTGCTGAGTGCTGCCTTTTGTGTATGGATAATGGACTCCCCTCTTGTAGGATCTTTACTTTGACTGATGTCTAATTTTTGCCCGAAAAGAGCAAAGGCAGGAAACACCAGTCTGTGTTCACAATTTTAATTTGATCTAAGACAAAAGCTGACAATCTAGCATGTTAGTGCACCATTTTAAATAGCTCACTTTAAGTTTTAATTAAGCTATGGAAGATCTTTTTTTTTGCATCCTTTAATAGAAGTGGAAGCCTTATTTCACTCCAACAATTAACAGTGACACAGAATCTACAAATTCAAAATGCAATTAAATCTCTGAAGGTTTAAATGATGTTAAATTACATTAAATTAGGCTACAGCTATGACTATGTCCTTTGCCGTTTACTGCATTATGAATTTAAAACACGGAGTTAATTAAGACCATTCATAAATGGCACGGAACATTAGTAAAGGTTGCAAACACACACAGCTCTCAATCATGTTCTCACAGTCGGAGCAAATTAAAGCTCACAGACTCTGACTTAGCCCGCAAACATCGTGCATACAACATTATTTTTGAAAAACAGCACGGGGTTAAAGAGAAATAATTGATATTAATAAAAAGCTCTGTTAATGACAGATGCAAACACAATTTGAAGTTCTATTTAGAGGAAAAATAGAAGTGTGTTTTTTTTTTTATCATAACTTTTTCCCCACTGACAAGAGTTAAATTCTACTCATGTGCACTGGACACGTCATACATAGAAGACGTTGAATCAGAAATAAACCCAGAGGAGAAAATAGTCATCACATCTGTGCTTGTTATTCTTCTGCATTACAGATGAATAAATCCAGTGGAGATGTGCGCGTCAGACGACCACATTTAAATTTATGTGTTCAGGAGAGGTTCATGTTCTTGCAAAACATGGCCCAGAGCACCTTGTACCATCTGATCCCTAACTCTGTTCTGAAATACTGCACTAATTCCAGGTGTCAGCAGCTGTGGCAGGTACAACAGACAGACTTGTCTCCATTGGAAAAGACAACGCCTTTCATTAAACCTTTTTTTATGATAGTATTCTTGTGGAGTTTGAACACACACACCTGTCAAACACTGGTCGTGTAATGTTCAAAACACGTTAAGAAATGATTACAGAATACTTTTTAAACAGCACTGGAAGGAAATAGATTCTCATTCAGTACATTTTCTCCAACAAGGACATTTTAGGAATTGCACCTTCTTCTCTTGCTCAATGACGGCTACTGAAACAGAATCCGTGCCTTGTGATCGCAGAGAGGAGAGTACAGTACAGTAGTTTAACAGCACACTCGTTCATGCAAACACAACAAGTGCCGAATGAGAGACAGACACAGACACACACACGGAAGCACACAGTCAGGCCTGCGTGAGCAGCTGGTGCTGTATCGACAAACAATTCCATGACACATGGTTCCACTCACGGACTCTACTCACTCTGGCCTGTCACTTAAACGGGAGCTCCCACATACACAAGTCTAAAAAAGAAAAGAGTATGACTAAGAGACTGACAAAAATAAATGACAAACATAATGAGGAGGAAAGAGAACGATTTACAGAGAAAGAAAAAGCATAACTGAGGGAATGAATGATTAAAAAAAAAAGAGAGACGCTGCCCTGGCAAACACCTTATTACTCCAACTTAATGTACTGTAAAGTGTTATACTCTTTTACTCCGACACCTGCGCCTGTGTAGCTATAAGCTGTAAGTGTCGCAGTCAGGTAGGCAGACGTGGGGTGGAATAAGACACACGACTCTGTCAACACAACATATGACAGCATTATCCAAGGCAATGGCGCATTACCAAGGCAACAGCAAGCAGAGAGCATGCATTATGGGATGTAAATGATTTGGGCTTTGCTGTGATGGATCGTACATTGCGCGGGGTCCGTGTTTGTACAACCTCTAAAACTAAACCCAGCTTTGTCAAGAAAAAGCTCACCGACTTGTCCACCACCGCACAGAAACATCATATACTCTATGATATAAATGTCTTCTCTTTGGAGAAGGGTCTCAGGCTAATTCCATCTGTTAATTTCTGATGCTACATTAAGCCGAACGTTACACATGCAGCCTCCGGTGGGTCTTTTCAGCTCGCCTGCCCATGGGGTGGTCGCCAAAATGCTGCCTGCAACCTTGAAGGCGTGTGGATTCTCACCAGTGCATTCAAAGCAGGGAAAGATAGAGAGGATAAATTAACGTTAATTAGTATCGTGTCCATAGGGGGTAAGAAAAGGAGAGGAAAGTAAAAAGATAGGAGCTGGGGTGACGAGGAGAGCAGGAGAGACGCTCAAAGACTCTGGCGATGGTTTTCCTTTCTCTTGTATTTCAGTATATTAGCTCTTGAGCTCTCTTGGCCCTTGATATGCTTCTAGCCTAGAGTGCTTTCAGAAATTAATGACACTGTAACCAGAACATTGTTTGGGTAATGAAAGACGTGGCACAATTGGGCAGTGTGTCAGCACAATAGGCTAATAAAAAGGGAGAGCACGCAAAATTCAAAGTGATGTTTGAACTAATGACAAAATGTCAAACAGTTAAAAGGCAAAGACAAGGCCCTGAATATGCATACACTTATTATTTTTCCATCAGCAGTAAAACAACTAAGAATAGAAAACCCCCCAAAAAACAAGGTAGCAAGTGTGAGCTGAGGCCACACTGTTGAGTGAGCAGATCTTCCCGTGCAGCGTGGTTAAGGATTGTATTTATCACGATAAAACTTAATTAGGGGTAGACTTTTGTAGCTCAGCTGCATGCCAGCGAGCCTTGTTCACATATCATCGCAGAGCACCATCACGGGTACCTGTTATTTTTGCCGAGAGACACATGAGAGCAAAAGCGAGGAGGAAAGGAAGGAGAAAATAATAACACTCGAACGCTGCCGCTGCATCAATTTAATGATGAACATCAAAAAGCGCCCCCCCCCTAAAAAAAAAGTGAGACAAAAAAATAAACAAGTGGTTTACTGGTGGTGCTGAATAAAGTCACAAGGGTGTAATTCAAGACCTGTGATTGTGTGCATGTGTGTGGAATATTACTGTGGCTGGCTTGCTGCAACTTCTGAAGCAATAATTGAGACCAAAAGAGCCCAAGGACTGGCGTGTAACAATGTCATGCATACACACAGCCTCATTATGCTCAACACACTCCTCTCCACTCTGTGGCCACCTAGGTTTCTTCTTTTCCTCACCTCCTGTCCCTCCCCTCTCTCATTTTCTGTCTCTCCAACACAAAATTCTACATGGTTGTTTAGGGGATCGAACACCTTTAAGCCAGTCTTGAGTCTTGCGCTTTTAAAATGCAGGTCAGGGCGTGTGTTTATTTAATCCCACTCATAATTGAATATTTATGACACATCAAATGAAATGACTGGAACTTTTTTTATTAACCCTTAGAACACAAGAGCATTTAGGCTGCTTTTTTCACATTCCGCACAACCTCGACAGTCTGACTATATAAACACACCTGAGCTAAAAGTACTCACATTTCTTTTAAATCATATTGAATTTGTGACATTTGGAAAAAGGTCACAGTTCAAAGTTCGCTTGGCTCGTTTTTATGAACAAAAATAAGAGTATAAAGGTCTATTTTGTGACTTTTTTCACAATTATTGCTGCTTTATATCACTATGAAAAATATGCAATATAAAATTAATCATAACTTTGACAATGTGTATTATTCCCATGGCAATTTCCATGGATCCACGCTCAAGGGGCATGGGATCCATGCCGCATGAGCACTAAGGGTTAACAAAAATACGATAAATATCTTGCATTGCAATGCTGTTTTCATCTTTGTAAGACACTCCCGTTTTACTGAGCAGCATTACGTGCTCATCACATCAGACACTGATGTTTTACAATAAATAAATACTGACAATCGTGACTTAATGACATCACAGTAAATGTTGACCTTTTCTATCATTGACATTCACTCCAAATGATATGTTTTTACACAAGGTGACACTGCTATGTTTGTCAGGAAAAAACAAAATTGGCAGCCAATGAGTTAAACCTTAATGAGTAATTCAGGCAGTCACAGCCAAATTCATGTTGTTCCTTTATCATTATGGACTACTTATGTGTTATTATGTGATCATTTATTTGTGAAATAATGTACATCACAGGCCCGGTCAATCCTGTTTTTAGATTAATATTCGAAATGGGAAGCAATCTAGGCAACTTCCCCTTATATGATCAGGAAATGTGTGCATCTGCATGAACAATGCACATATTAGACACTTACAGTACGTCTCACTGAGGCACAGTTCACTGGATTAATGAGCTCATTTATTTGATAGAAACATTTCTCTCTTCATTAGCCCGGGTGCTATAAATTATTCTCGCGACTGCTTCAGGCAAATGAAACAAAGAGAAAAACAAAGTGTTTTCATAAGTTGAAAAACAAAATAATATGTGTATGTGTGTGTGTGAGAGAGATATGAATACATCTGGCAGTATGTGTGTGTGAGAGTCAGAAAAACAGAGTGAAAATGATCGCAGTCTGTTCAGAAAATAAATGGTTGGTTGGTTTTTGATTGTTTGTGGTGATGTGAGACAATCGTTGTCTCCGGATATTCCATCAGCACCATTACAGTGATTTAGTGCTCAAATTTATGAACACTAATATCCTATTTCCATATGTTGAGTCAAAGGTCAAGGCTGCATGTCAATACAGGACGTAAAAGCAAGAGGGAACAATAATGCACAGTGCAGGGAATTTTGTGATTTGTTATTTTTTTCGCACGTTTGTCACACTTAAATGTTCCAGTTTATCATTGTATTAGACAAAGGTAAACCTAGTAAACACAAAATGTAGTTTTTAAGTGATGATTGCATTTATTAAGGGAAAAAAAGACAATCCAAACCTACATGGCAATCATATCACTGTGGGGGAATTTTGGCCGACTCCTCTTCTGACCAATAGATGTCAATTACTTTGTTACTCATCTGTTCCTGACTGTCTTTAGATCGCAACATGATGTCTTCCTTTTTTTTGGGATCTTTTGGCCTACTTCACTTTGTCTGACAGGTTCTAGTTAAGTGATCTCTTGATTCAACAGGTCTGGTTTAGATAGTTTTATCCTCTATAATTGTAATTTGTTTGATAATCTGAAACATTTAAGTGTCACAAACATGCAAAAAAAAAAAAGCAGCCATGCTTTGGTGTACAGCACACACACACTCACTGTATATAAAGATGGATGACATGACAGATCTATGCATGCAATATCAGTCATAAACCCCACCTCCTTCCTGCCAGCAAATGGACTGAAATAATATTGAAAAAAAAACCCTGTCATTTTGATTAGTTGTTATCACAGTAAGTGCAATTTGTTCCACCAAATAACTTGGGTTTCATTTGTTTTTGTTTTTGAAACAGAGCGAGATGCCACAAGTGAAAGCTCAGATAACTAGAGATTGGTTATGCAAGTGTGTCAGTGGGAAGTCAGTCACAGAACTTCACTTCCCCACCATGACGACTGCACAGATTCTGGCTCAAAATGAGGTGAATAGAGTGAGATGGCAGGGATTGAGTCTGGGCTATTTTGGCTTCATTTGTAGGTGAGATGTGTGTCTGGTGTGTTTTTTTTCCTTTTTTTTAAAGAAAATTACTGGTCTGCATCCGTATGGGTGCTTGTTTGTACAAACTTTGTGCCACCAGTAGTTCATAATGCAGGGGCTGCTGTGAGTGGAGAGTATTAAAACTGATTCCAACATTACAGGGGAAGAAAAGAAAGAGAATGAGGTAGGGGTGCAGCAGATTTAAAGAAAAAAAAGGAAGGAGGAAAATAATGTGAAGTAAAATTGGAGACTTGTTAAATGAGACGAAGGAAAGAACAAAGTGGGAATGGAGGAGAGTTAAGTGCAGAGTAAGTACAGAAAATAGATTGATATAAAATTGGTACATCTGGATGCAGAAGATGACGGGGAGCAGTCGAGAGAGAAAGGAGGGGGAGGTGAGATGGGGAGAAATCCGGAGTGCATCTCTAGGCTGGAACTTTGTACATGTGCTGCTGCATGCATCATTTTAATATTATGAATCAATGGGTGTTTGACGTGTGTGTGTTTGAGTGAGAGAGGTGATAAAAATGATAAAAGGGCAGAATGCAGTACGTGAAATAGGCAAGCAGAGGGTCAGACCATTAGGACAATTATTGCTACAGCTCCAAATTAAGGGTGCCACTGGTGGCAGAATACATTGGCCATTTAACAGTTCGTTTATTTTCAAAATGCCAGCCCGTGTAATAGATGAGATCTGGACGGGGAAAACAGTGGAAGTGGGGGAGTAGCAAGTGTGTGTGTGTGTGAATGTCTGTCATCCACAGAGGCAACGCTGTTGACAATGTAATTTGATAAAAGCTGACAGCTAATTTATGAAGCATATTTTGGGGTAAATGATTTTCCTCAGTCCTACATTCTCAGACGTTTCATCCTGGTAATTGGATTTCCCCAAGTTACAAGGTAGTGAATTAAGAGTTAACTAGTAAATGAAGGACTGACGGACTGACTTTGTGAGTGCGTGTGATCGGACCATGTGTGCGTGCGCCCACACAACTTCATTTAAGGTGAAGAAAAAAAAACGAGGATAGAGAAAATAGAGAAAAAATTGATAGTGTGTGTGCGCTTTTGCACAATGTAGGTGTAGATGTCATCTCTTGGAGCAGTGGAGGTTAATTGCAAAGTTTTGGTCTGTTGCACTAATACCCAACTATTACTAACTGCCTTTTGCTTTATTTCTTCTGTCAATCAAGGCGCAGTAGCACTCACATGCACACCCACGTGCATGCATAAAGACACACAGTGTAACAACCTTTATTTAACTGCATTTGTGCCATCGACAAACCTGGAGCTCACTGTTCGTGTGGGGTCCAACCACTAACCCTTCACCTAAATGCTGGACCCTACAAGTTCCACTGATGATTATTACTTGATTTAAAGGGAGCAAGGGGATGTATGGTATCAATAATAGGTCATCAAGTATAGTTAGTGATGTTTTATGGCAAGGAATGGTGCCACACAGTTCTGGCACAGCCCGACTCCGCATATATATATATATATATATATATATATATATATATATATATATATATATATACACACATATATATATACATATAGATATACATATATACATATATATATACACATATATACATATACATACATATATACATATACATACATATATATATATACATACATATATATATATTTATTGTCGTCATTAAAAGAGTCATGAGCATGACGTTTGACACAAGAATCAAACCTGAAGAATGCCTAATTGTGCATCAGTTAAAAATCCTAAAGACATGCGTTAATCTACAACATATAGCAAGGAAATGTCTAAAATCTGGTGTATTTAGCGATTGTGAGCCGTGAGCCGCATCACAACCCCTTGTGCCGTATTTCAGTTCAGCTACTGTGTCAGACAGAGTATGTGCTCCGGTCATGCAGGAAGTTGTGAACGATTCTGTTCAAATCTTTTGAATTAACTGAGTCTCACGATTCAGTATACAGAAAACAAGTCACTAGTTTGTGTGTGTCGTGTATAAAACAACGTCACAGCATTTTCGTGCAGCCATGCCGTGCCGGAATGTACAGTGGAAAAGCGAGTTTGCAAGCTTGGTCAAAGGGAAAGTCACACAGCATACCAAGTATATACACGCACGCACAGATGTCATCTTCAAACAAGATATTAGACTAAAAACCATGCACTGAGACATACTGGGCAAAACAACAGTAAAATGCTGTTGCCTTTGTCTGTTCTGTCACCACCAGCAGCAGCTGCAAGCCCTGCTCTCTCCAATTCTGCACTGCATACCAACTATTAAAACCCTGATTAAACTCCACTACACCAACCACACCACAAATCAAACATATCTAATCCAGGGCAAACCTTACACAACTCAGCCATTTCGAAAGCCAGCCTAACTAATCCAAACCAAACTGACACGAAACCCCGGCCTTTCTAAAGCACACCACAGCCAAACGGACAAAGTGCAAACAAATCTGATACAAATAAATGTAATCCAAGTTGATCTACTCAAAAGGATCGCGGATGGGCTGCAATGCATTACTAATGGTCGGTTTGGATTATTTATTCTCGACCTGAGTAAACGCGGGATTAAGTTAACCATAAAAAAACATGCAGGGGTGACAAATTAAAGGAAAAACAAACACGGAGCATCTCAGTGAAGAGGTGGTTGATAAGAAGCCACTAGAACAGCTTTAAAGCCCCTCAACCAAAGGGTGTTTGCTTAGTTTGGGTCTCAGGTCATCAGTTTTGTAACTCGTTTGCATTTTTAGGTTCATCCTTTCAAGTAAATCAGATATTTCTTTTAATTTTACCCCTGACTTTGTAGAATCCCCAGACAAGAAAGCAGATGGGAACAAGCTTTCTGCCTGGTCTCAATGGTGTGTGTGCCCTGTTTGAGTCAGCGGTGAATAAAGATGCCACCATCAGCTCTTACCTGGAGTGTTTAGCAGCCTGGACTTTTGACAGCTGTAGATGATTTGCTGCTCACAGTATTCTGCACTGGCGGTGATGGCAGTCACCTGGAAAAACAAGCAGGGGCATGTATTTTCATTTTATTTTATTCAACCAGACAGGTCTTCGGCTTCCAAGAAAGGGAAAATAATTGAGCCTCAAAATGAAAACCCAGTGCACTGCGATGTTGCTTTGTTTTAGAGAGGCTGACAATGGAACATGTGATCCATACTAATTAAGGAGGGAACATAATTTCAGGAAGGATATGCTTCTCACATCCTGTTACACAGTATCACTTTGCAGGTTGAAAGCACAGTGCAGTTGCTTTTGACCGAAAGTCAAAGTGTGGCTTAGAGTTTTGAGCGTGAGTCAGGAAGTCTGAGTTGCCACAGCAGAGCAGGTGACTCCCGTCATCAGTGTAAAAGAAAACTTGCATTCCATAGCACAAACCTACCAACTCAATATAGACCATTGTTGAACCTAACTGGGGCAGAGGACCGATAACTCGACTATGCGGTCAGACTCTCGGTATCAGCAGAGGAAGGCGCCAGACATCTTGACCTGATGTCTCTCCCCTCTCCCCCTATTCTTCAAAACCTGTGGGACTCACAGGTCGACTGACGTGTTTCATGTTTGGCATCTTCTCAGTTCTCCTCACATCTGAGCCGTTTTTAATAATGTTTTCAACTTCGCTCATCACTGACTCCAGAATCTTGGCGACGTACATCTTTTTCAGCAAACACGGACAGTTGCTGTCGGTTAGCTATGGCACAATGTGTTTATTTAATTGAATTACGCATGATGAATACTGGGCAATCAGGGTTCCCTAGATTCTCAAGAGCACCATGTTGGCAAACACAAACGACTGAAAGCACAGCTTTCCGTTAGCGCTAATTGTGACAAATAAATTTGCCGAAACAAAAGTCAAATAATTTGTTGTAAACCCTCAACGAGCCAACACTGATGGACTGTGTTTGGCTCTCCAGCCACAGCGTTCTGCCATGAGATAAGTGGCACACATTTAGAATCTACTAACTGAACACAGCTTGTTTTTTTATTTTTTTCCCCTGCAGTTTTCCGACACGGAAATGTAAGCCTGCACACACGATTAAAAGAGTTAGATATTCCTTGCATGACGCATACAGTAGATGGTTTCCGTGTGGTTTAATGAGATAATACAATGAATTAAATAAAAAGGGTGGAGATGTATGATTAGTGCTTTGTTGCAGACTGCTACTGTGTGCAGTACTTATGTTACTGCATTTCTAGCAAGTTTCGAGCAACACACCGAATGTTAAAGTGCCTAAAGAACATTTTGCCACAATGTAACAGCAAAAAAAATTGGGAAAAAAGGCCAAAAAAATTGGAAAACTGTCAGTTTGAGAACCTAACAGCTTATACCGCATGTGACGACCCATCAAAATAAATAATCTTAAATGGATGTTAGCTGTATCTAGCCTGACAATATGAAAGTATATTTGTAAATTCAATGTGAAATATTCCATGAAAAAATGTGACAAAAAATATCGACAAATAAAATACAATTGTATACACAGCTACAGTAATACAAAAGAAATGAGTCAATCATATTAGTATCCAAAAGACATTTGTGAATCCAGTTTAGTTACCTGGTCCATTGACGCACTGTAGTTGACCTGCAGGACGGTGCGCCTGTCTCTGCTGGAGCCAGTAACTGCTGTTTTGGGGGGTAGGTTGTTCATGACTGTCGTCCATACTTTGTCCTCTACACATACACACAAAATGCACACAAACATGTTACAGGACATGGCAAATACAGTGGTTCTGTGGCATGACAGAGTATTAGGGCCAAACCCAAGAAAAACATTTAAATCTTTCGAAACTAAAGTCGTAATATTATGAGAATTAAGTCGTAATATTATGAGACTAGTCGCTGTTATTTAATAATAATGCATTTAATTAAGTCGCAATATGACTTTATAATATTATGACATTTTTTCTCTTCAGTGTGGCCTCAATACTTGTCGTAGTGACACACTGCCAGGGGTCCTTGCAGTTTTCACATCCATCCAAAAGACGTTTTGTTGTTTTTTTTAGTTATTTCTGCACTTTTGAGACGATCACTGGACTTAAACTAGTAAATTTTCACCCAGTTATGTAGCTTCATACAGCAGATTCACTTACATAACACACAAAACAGTACACACACACGTGAAAGAGCAGTTTAGCTGCCATGGCAGTGAAGTTTTCTCAATGAAGTTACAGCGGAGAGTCCTGAGTTTAATAGACATTTGTCCACTGTTATAGCATGAGCTAGTCACTCAATCTTCTGCATGTTCAGTCACTCAATGTAAGCTGTGAGTGTGTGTGCTTTTCAGCATGACCAAGGGCCTAGCCGGCGGACTGCAGTGACATTTCATTAAAAGTCTCGCCTTTGCTCTGTCACCATGCTTGTGTATTGCAGACTATCTACTTATTCAGCCATGTCTGTGTGTGCGAGAGAGAGAGAGAGAGACAGAAGTGTCACTCAGACTGTTAGTACTCTTAGGTTTGCATAACAAGTCTGTTTCTTGTGTTTTCGGTGTGTGTGTGGTCTTGGGTGTGTGTTTGTGCAACACTGTGTGTGTCTGCTCCTTCACAGCTAAATGTCAGCAGTGACAGCGTTACCATGGAAACCCCAGGTGTAGCAGGTTAAGAGCTCTGCTGCTCGAGGTTAAGACTGTGGAGGGCTGGAAAGTTTCCTTATCTTACAGGTTACTGGGGCTGGATGGAGTCAGGAAGTGTATGTACACACACACACACACACACACACACACACACACACACACACACACAGAGCAGTGCTTTTTAGGTGCTCCCACATACAAACCTGTCATGTTGCAGTTGACTTTGAAGGGACCAAGAGGTCCGCTGCCATCAGGGTCAATCCAGTAGGTGTCAGAGGACCTGCCCAAATGTTTATAGGCCTCACACGATGGTTCATAGATCGCTGTGAGAGGAGGTGAAGCAAGGAAAAACAAGAAAAGAAAAATCAGTTGGAGGAAAGAAAAGAAGCAGAGGAGGCGGAAGAGTTCTGAGAGAGACAAAAATGACTCAAAGTCTAGTCATAGCAAAACAATGAAGTAGTTTAAAATGCTGAGTGAAATTTTCAGGAAAAGACATTATAATCTTATGACCTCGTCATCTCTTTATTGCCTACGAACACATCCACCATAACTGGTGCACAATAATGTTGACTTTAGCATGAGGGCAGTGGTGCTGCAGTTAAAACAACGATTTTACTGACAATACAAAAATGGAGTTGATATTTTGGCAAAAATAGAGGCGCTCAGATATTTGTCGCAAATAAAATAACATTACAAAGTGACAGCATTAAGACAATAAATACCTCCTCAAGAAAGCTATTTTTAATTACCAAGAATATATATTGTAATTGTAGTAGATTTTGTGGGTTGTTTTCAAGTATTCAAGCATTGTGTCTAAATTTACTTTCTTATGTTTCTTCCTGCAGAAAGCTGTTTCAGGTGGTTGCCACTCTCTATTCAGCGTCTGTCAGGAAGTGCTGTCTTGTCCCTCACACTCTAGCAATCTATCTGACAACATATTGATGTTATGTTTGTGTTGATCTGCACAGAGACAGACAGAGACAGACGGGGGGGAAAGAATTACACTTCAAAGACAAATGCGAGAGTGTGACTTGGACTGAAACTTTCCAGACGGTTCAATAGTGTTCACGAGTGTGAGTGTTTCAGCTTTTTATTTTTGCTTTTTAAGTTTTTCTTCATGTCCTCGTTCATCCTACTTCACAATATCCGTTGGTCATTCAGTGGCCATTTTACCCATTTAGGGCCACGAGCCATTCTTAGACAGGGTGAGAGACAGGGTTTGAAGTCTTTGACAAAAGTAATCCGACGACCTCAGTCCGCTAGACTCGGTACTATTGGGGACTGCACTTCAGTGAAACGAACTGAACCTTTTGAATAAGGTATTTCCCTCCTCGCCTGAGGCAGCGCTGCATCAAAAATTACTGAAAGAGAAGACAAGACCACAAAGAGCAAAACATGGAGCCGCATCAAATCCTATCGGTCTTGTTTTTTTTATTTTGTTTTATGCAAACATACTACACATACGCTGCAATAACGAGCTCAGCCATTTCTCCCGGCCAATTGTCTAAACGCCTATGTTTTGGTTGTTTACCCACAATGCCCTGCTTCCTGCGTTTGGTTCACTTGAAGCGGACCGAGACCTACGCTTTTAGGCGGATCAGAGTTTGCTTCTCTGGTGCGCATCAGAGGTCCGTTCCTCCCCAAACGAACCAGACTTTCCGAGCAAACAAACTAGGGTTCGATTAAGAGGGGCTGCTGTGTGTCAGCGTGGATTGTAAGGTTCCCAGAATCGACCTGCAACTTTCCAGTCCCAATCCAGACACCCTGACCTCTACATGTTACAGCTCTTCCTCTAACCATTACAATACTCTGTTAACTGTTATTGACACAGAGAGACTTCTGGTCTTACAAAGCCATCTCATATTGTTTTCATCACATTTCTGCAGTTTTATTGTCAAAGCTTGTCCCTCTGCTGTACTATTTTCTGAGCAATACCTTCCTCTTCTCACATCACGCATTTTTAAATTGGTGACTTAAGGTTGAAAATACACAATATAGTTTAATGTTATCTCTCTGCCCCGGAACAATTTTTTGTGGCTCTTTCTTCCAATTCTCTTTTCCTAACTGTTCTCTTTATCTGCTAGTGCCGTTTGTGAGTTGCCTCTTCTCAAACAACAACAATCAGACACGCCTGGCCTTTGAGCACTTCAGTAGATCGTCTGTCACACTACTGAGGTCGGTGGTGTTGAAAGGAAAAAAAACGTTTAATCACATCAGGATGACCAAACAGGAAACCCACAAGGAAGAGAACACAGTGGTGGGTGAGTCAGGTGAGCAGAACTCTCCAGTACTTACACGTGTGACACGTGGCTCCATTGTAACCTGTACCATCACAGGTGCAGCTGAAACTGTCCCACGTCTGTTTACAGCGGCCTCCGTGTTCACAGTGATTAGGCATACACCTGGACAGAGGGAGAGAGGGAATATAAGCATAAAAGAGTCGCTCACATGTTACCTTCTGCACCATCTATCTTTCCTTGGATTTTATTTACTGTATATTTTACATGTTGACTGACTGTGATGAAACCTCATTGAGAAAGAGCCTCAAGCTAACTTAATAAGCACCCGAGGTGCATAATGTACATAGTGAATATCACCCTCTATGGAGCAGAGTCGGGGTGTCCTAAAACAACGCGTGAAAGAATGGAAATAAAAGAAAAGAAAGAAAATGGCTTGGAAGAAAAGGTTGTTGAATGAGACTCACACGTTGAGATTTTATTGTAAAATGTCAGTGATCATTCTCTGATGTCATGTCTAGGCTAGTGCTGATGTAAAACAGTGAATGCACATGTTTCAATTAGCAATCAACAGCAACTAGAAGAAAAACCCTTCACTTGGTTGTAATAGCAACATGGAGAGTCTCCCTCCACGGCTCTCACAATAAGAAAATGTCTGGGGTGGAAAATTGTACCCAAAGTTGGGACATAATGTAATCAAAATGGGAATATCAAGGACTGATCACAGAACACAGGTATTTTCATTTGAATGAATGAGTCAGTGCAGCAAGATATAACATTACTGAACCCTGTGGCCAACAGGAAGTAGTTAAGCGCTGCACATTCTCTGATTTGTACTCTTAAATTGGGTAACAACAATGTTGATGAGAACAACACTATAGCACGTCTGCACATACTAAAACACAAGTGAAGTGTTCACAGATACAGATGGTTGCTGTAATGCACAATTTTGTTTTCTTCGCCAAATAGTTACAATTCAGTATCCACATGGTGCCTCATTGTGAATGCAGCTCGGAGCACATGCTGTAGCAGTTAAGACATCACTGTTTTTACTTGTTAAAATTTGAAAACCCATTGAAATATGAAATACATCAAAGTTGTGTGGTTTGAACTGGCTGCAGGCCTAGCGGGGATGGATCCCGAGGCGCTGTGGTGTTGCAACAAGCACACAAAAAGTGATGATAAGAGGAAAAACCAGCTGGAAGAAAAACAAAAACTGACTATTAGGAGCTACAGGGGTCCTTTCAAATACTGAATCGTTTTTAAGGCATGCAGCGTGTCGGGCAGTTAAGCAGCACAAAGGCATTATGTCCTTCTTTAGAGGGAGACATGGTGATTGGTGAGTCATATGTACAGTAACTAAGTGACTGAACTGCAGGCTAGAAACACAGGATTTACTTACACAAACAAAATATTCGGATTTCTAAAACCACACGCACACGTCCAACGACAGTTTCTCTTTATCCGACACAACCACCTTGTATTGCAGCGCGGCTTTTGTGGGCTTCAGGTAACGCCCGTACTTGACTATTAATATTTATTGATCCAATGTGACCAGAAAAGAAGAGGACACAGAGAGAAGAGGAAGTTCACATAATCAGAAATCCAGGCGGGAAAGCTTCAGAAATGAGGCCCCTGATCTGTCCTGAGAGATCCGATCACAAGTGGACACTGTTGAGTATGACTGTTCACACTTAACATGCAGTAACATGCATCTTGATTGGACAGGTGATCTATCTGGTCTGTTTGTGGTAGCAACATTGACTGCACTAATGTTTCTGCTGTCAATGTGTTTGTATCTGTGTATCAGTGCAAGTGACAGGTAGACAGAGAGAGAGAGAAAGAAAAAAGTGAAGACAGAGAGGACATCAGACATGTAGAGGTGGTCTCTAATGTGTCCTAAAGGATGCTTTGCATGTATGCATGCAAAGAAACACAGCCAGACAGACCACCTCAGGACTGGACAAGTGGTTTGTTCAGACCTGTGCTGTCCACATGTCATTGGAAAATTCCACCTGAATGTTAATACATGATCTTTAAAATGTTCCTGGCACTTTTATATTTGCTTTCAAACTGTAAAATCAATGACTTGTAATCACAAGCTTGACTGAACCCACAAGGATCTAAAACTGTCAGGTCACCAAGGTAACAGTACTTCACATAATTTAAAAATATGTTCTAATTTTAAAAAAAAACAAACAAAAAAAACAACCTGTGATCCATTTCCTATTCAAACCATATGAATGTACAGCAAATACTGTACAATCTAATATTTTTGTGATCCTTGTGTGTTACAATTTCGCGCGGTAACAACAGACTATTAAACACATGTAAAATTGTATTTCGCGTTCACAATGAGCCGTGATTGACAAGCACTGAAAATCGCAATATTATGCTCAGCAAGCTGTGAACACTAATGTTCACCAACAGTATTGTATGTCCTGGGCTTTGTATGAGACAAGAGCCAAATGTGATAAAAAGAGGGTGGTGCACATCTGGTATGTGTGTGTGTGTGTGTGTGTGTGTGTACGCTTTTATGTGCCGCTGCCTGTGCTGCTGTGGTCCCATTACAGAATAACAGTGACATTGTGGGATAAAGAAATTTGCATGCACCAAGCTTTTCCCCTGTTTGTGTAAGCATGAAATTGTGTCTGTGGGGACGCGTGTGTGTGTGTGTGTGTGTGTGTGTGTGTGTGTGCGTTTTGCTTCTCCGCCTAAAAAGAATCCCACAGTAGAACGGCATTGATCAAAAAGAGGTCAGACAGGGCTATTGAGCTGCCTTCAAAGACATTCTGATTAGTTAGATGGTAACACTGTGCCCATTCATCTTTCCTGGCAGAACAGGGCCCACCTAAAGTACAGCGGGGCTCGCACATTTGAAGCAACAGAGCTGGGCAACACTGTGAGCATCGGGAATAGGTAAAGCTTGTGGCCATTCGGGTCTTCATGAGAGTTTGCTCCAAAAATCTGACCAAAGTAACCTTGAAGTGAGCGACTATGCGCACTGAAAATGCAGCACAATCAGCAATAGTAATAATTTCATACCACAGTGGCAGTAAGAATGTGATATCTTCTGACTCTCGCACCAATCGTATAAATTCTGCCCCCATAACTTCGAAGCAGATATAATTCACATACCAGTTAGTGAACAAACAAACAAAGATCAGTGAATCATGATGAGCAGCATATCATACAATTATGAAACACAATTTAGACTACAGGTAAGAAGACAACTTTTGTGCATTGTCATGTACGTACATGTGATCACAGAGCTGCTTCATTTATGTAATTTGTCAGTAAATGTTGCGGTCATGTCATAGCCTATAATCTGAAGAAATAATCTGAATCCAGTTTGCATTTACGTCTGGATAATGGTGCTATGCTGAGACCAAACCTATTTTTATTTTCCATTTATCTGCACCAATGTTTGACACTAGAAACAGAAAAGTGGAGGTTTAATTGCTTTGAACTGCCACAATGCAGCAGCAAGTGGGGTGACATTTTGGCATTTGAGCCATGATTAAATCTCAAGGCTTTTTCTTCCACATTCATGGGGGGAAATGTGTTACTGGTACAAACAATGTGCATGTGCAAATATATTCTGAAGGAAAATCAATCGCTGGCTGGAGATTTAATTGCCAGCTGAATTATGTTTTCAAGGTTGGCTTTTAGAATGACACACCTGTGGTCAGGTTAAGGCATTGTATCAAGATACTTTTCCTTTTCAAAGGAAAAAAGAAAACAATTCAACTTCAAACTTCTCTTCACAATTCAAGTGCCTTTAAGACGGATACCCCGAGTAACATTAAGCATCTTTGATCAAACCACTATATTAAAACACATCCAAAAATAAACAAAAAGAAAACTGTTGTGGATATTAAAATATAAAACACAAAATCAACTTCAAACCAGCATGAACCTATGCTTTTGAGCAAGAAAAACTTTGGTTGTTGCATGTACAGCGTTTTCAAAAGGGTCTATAGTGTGGACACGGTCCAACTTAATACTTCCTCGGAAGCAGATCTCCCGTAAATGAGGGTGACACTGATCATAAACAAGCAGTGGCAGCAGGTGTCTACTTCTCTGGGCAAGGAAATTGATGAAGGTAAGTGCTATTGACAAAGCTGATCTGAAAACAAATCACTCACTGGAGGGAGAAAGTTGTTCCAATCAGAACAAGGTCAGCTCCTAATTGGAGCTTCCCAGTCTTGCTTCCCCTTAAAGCACCTTCCTTAAAGGTTACGATAATGCATATCTATCACTGGCCCTTTATTTAACATAAGGTCTGGAGGTTAAACCAGTCCACAAAGTTTAAACACTTTGCCACAGACACCAGACTCAATATAAGGGAGCACTCAAAATGAAGCTCAAGGCTTGGCTGATTCTATATATGGCAGCTCCATCCCAATGTGTTTGTCTCGTTCACGACAAGGAAATAAATTGAAATGTCAACAAGTTGTAATGAATTCTTTCAGTGAGCCAACAATGAGACATGCTGTGCAGAGTTCCAGCTCTGATGTACTTGGCAATGAACTAGACAAATGAGTGGCTTATTTCTGATGTTTGATGAGGATCATAGCGTTTTGCCAAGATGAAACCCACTCTTTACTTTCAGTTTACAATGAAATGCCATTGTGTGTGTTCACCTCCTTTTACACTATGAATCCACCAAAACCATTGATATCCATTTATCAGTCTGTCAAGCATACAAAAACCAGCCATACATAAACATTTTCATCAACCTGGAGTCATATATCTCTGAAAAAGAATTTAGACTCCAACTATAACTTTCTTGTTTACTGCATGACACTTACAATTTTAAACCATTTGATTTATAGCACTTATTGTTCGGCGCTTTGTAAATGATTCGAATAAGTATCTTCATACATGGGTGATTGATTGATTGTGTGTGCATGCGGGAATTATCGTTGTTACCTGTCTATGATTGCACACATGTCCAGGCTCACATTCTCAAAAGCTCCCACGGTGCCTTTTTCCACCGCATGTAAATCAGCCGGTTGGTCATCCACCACAATTGCTTGCATGCAGCCTTGAAATGAGCGGCGGGAGGGCGGGAACAACGTCTGCAGAAAATACCCTGAAACAAAAAAGATACATGTTTTTTTTTTATTAAATATACTGTACACGCTGGGACTCAAAACAATGTGGCAGTACTTACACTTTCCCGGTAACTCCATAAATATATTAAGACTTGTAAATTATTTAAACCTTTAACACCTAAGCCTCAAAATGTCCGCTTATTGTAACCATAAAAGGGACAGAAAAAGTGCTTTTGCCCACTTTTCCAGAACACTTTTATATAAACTTTTAATATCTGGCAGTTGTTTAAAATCAAATTCCATTTTTAAACTGACAATAACATGTAGTAAATTGTGGAGTTTTTGTTTTCAATGATAACACTGCGGTTGTACATGAATACGAGATTTTGCATTATAATTTGCAAAAACAGGCCAACAAAATGGAAATTATGTAACTCAGCAGTTGTTTTATCACCCGAAAGGGCTGTCTTCAGGGCATTTTTAGATAAAACGTGCTGCTCTCTGCTCCATTTCTCCACCGCTCCGAGTGTGTGGAGAGGGGGGGACAAAGGTGTAGAGTTGCTGGCTTCCTGCATCTGTGTCAGTGAAATAACTGTAATACTGTTGGCTTTGAAATGCAAGCTCTTAGTTTTTTTTTTCCACACAGTTACAGGTAATGTAAAGAGCGCTTGCCCAAACGTATCGCAGACGATACACCCGGTGTTAAAGGGCTCAGTTTGTGGAAGCCACAACAGGATAAGACAAAAAGGGCAGCATAGTCCAGACTCAAACGCTATGGAATATAAAAAAGCTACCAATAAGTGCACCACATGTGAGGCGACATTGTTTGTACGTACGTTTGCTTTCAGTTGTATAGAGAACATGCTGAGTGATTGTATTCAAGTTAAAAAAAAAAACAAAAAACTTCAAGATGATCACTCCATGAAGTCACACAGAGGTGGAGATGAATTAAACACGGAACAGAAAAAAATCGGGACGCACAACAGCTTAATGAAGTGAAAACTGTGTGAGTGTGGGAAGAAGAGAATAATGAGGTAGGATGGCTGCTTTTGATCCTTGATTTACAACACATCATGAAAAGACGTCCCTCTACAGAAGCAGACATCAAACTTAACAACAGCATCATCCTTGACATGGAACAACAGACTGCAGCGATGGGTTATTGTCACTTTTTACAACTGAGAACCTTCATCGGTCCTCTCGTCCTCTTGGTTTTAGAGCTCATCCACAGGGCTCATTAGCCCTAATACGAGTGCTAAGGCTGCAGTAGATTAGAGGACATGTAGGTTTTACTATATACAATACCTTTATGGGATACAGGAGTCAATGGCCCATCCAGAGGTAGCACTAGGCCTTGACTGAAATGGGGACAAGGCTAGGACAAAAGTGTGTGCATAGGGGGACTGTGAATGTGCATAATAACTCTTTTGCACAACATGTCCAGGGATACAGAGTAAGTGAGTGTGTATTCTATGTGCAACACTGTCTTATGCAGCACATGAGTGTGTTCTATTCAGGATGTCCTGCTGGATAAAGGGACGGGAGAGCCTGGAATTCAATCTTTCTCCCAACACACGGGTCACACGTAAAACACCGCTGCTCAATGACATCTTCATCATCGTGATGTTATAAGCTGTCACACTCTCTATCATACGCATCAGCCTCAAGGCCAAAGCATCAGAGGCTTATTATAGAGGCCATGTGCACGTTGTATTTGTTACCAGTCCTCATGGAGACCAATACCTGGTCCTATTGACACAGAAATTTTTTTTGTGGAAATTAACCAGTGGAACTGGTTAAATTAGAGCTGTGATTTTAATTGTGGTTAGGTTGGTTTCATTATTGGTCCAGTAGATCGCGACAGGTGGCAATGGCTGCAGTGTAATCTTGCGAGCCAACCGCCAACGGCGTATGGACGGTAATATTTGACACAAGTATTTGGAGAAAGCCAGATTGTCCCGACCAACGTTAGAGAAAGGGTAATGTGTATGTGTGATGGGAGAGTGAGTGAGCAGACTTTACGGGGGTCAGCGAACACATCACAGCTGAGCAGAAACGTCGCTGCGAGAAAGATGTGCTGTTCCGACAATACAGCGACGCAGTGTCCCCCACCAGTCTTGTAACTAAACCTACACCCTTGGTTCTATTGTCAGACGCTTACAATAACAATCAGAGCCATTTATTGGTGAAAAAGAAGCACTTTTTGTACTCAGCATGCCGATTGCCCCGTAAGATTACACTGCAGCCATTGACGCCTGTAGTTGCTGCTGCCCAAGGCGATCTACTGGACCAATTATGAAACCTTTTGTAAGTAGTATTCACATACACACCCACATTTATATACAAACATAGGTCCCAGGATGAAAAATACCAGAATGCTCTTATAGGATTAGGCATCAACTGGTTAAGGATAATGATTTGTTTAGGCTGTCAAAATGAATGAAAGTCAGTGCAGTGTCCTAAGAAGAGTGTGCGCATGTGTGTGTTCGTGGTGTGGGGATGTTAAACCCTGAATGAATCCCCACAGTGTTATTACCAGCAAGGAAAGCAGCAGGAAAAGTAAGAAAGTGCCTGTTCGCATGTGCTGAATTGTTCATATCTTACGCTTTAACTTTGGACTCCGAAAGTTTCTCCTGTCATCCTTGCCATCTGTCTCTTTTCCTGCCACACCTGTCTGCTGTCGGAAGAACGGCCGACACAGAAAGGAAGAGAGGTTGAGACGGAAAGGGAGACAGAGGATGGGAAACAGAGCAGACTAGTTGGCAGCACTTTTGTGTCCTCGAGATCGCGTATGAATACAAAGGAAACGCAGCCTTCCTGACAGTTTGGCAGAACAAATAGAGAGAGGCATGGAATGAGGGATGGGTAGAAAGATGTACTAGATATTTATATGTTTACTTGTTGGGTGTCACCCGTTTCATTTTTATTCTATACACTGCTTGTTTTATCATGAGAACCTTTTTTGCAACAGGTACCAAAAATTTATCTATAAATAAATAGTAATCATGATATGAAACTCACGTTTGAATTGAGAAACATGGACACCAATATCATTGCAAAACTTAAAAGTTAATAATGGATGAGAACTCAAACATCTATGTAATCCCCAACCACTATCTGTAATTTACTGTTTCAGTGTAGCTTTTAAAAAACACTTGAGACAATGTTCATGTTGGCATTATACTACAGTAATTTTCATTTTAGATTTGCATATTAACGTGCTCCATAAGTGCTGTAAAAATGTAACCAGACAGTAGTCAGGCGATAAATTCACCCCTTTGTCACTCAGAAGCTGTGACTGTTATTGACCAATGTTAGCTGTTATTTTGTCTTCCTCTTCCCCGTCAACAAATCTTAAGGCCAATTTTCTTCTGTGCCTCTCAAAAATGTATCATTGTATTATTCATAAAGCTGCATTGCAGCTGCAGTGACAAATAGAGAAAGATACAGAACAAGATTAATGAGGTGGAATCCAACCGAACAAACACTTGGTAAACAAGGCACAGATGTAGCCATGCATCTGTAAATCCTGAAGCTATCACAGCTTAAAGCCAAGTTAAGAAGGCCTGAAAAAAGATTCCTGATGGTCTGGGGGTTTAATTTGTAATATAAACAAAACGTCCGCCTTGTATAACAAGGATTATGAACAGCAGCAGAAATCACTCGCAGTCTTGCTTTCTGTTGCCCAAGGAACTTCTCTTACAATTCACACACACAATTTCACAAGCCAGCACCAGCTCTCTCCTACCTAAACACATCAGACATGCACGGCTGGCTCTTAGGCTGCACAACACTTGTTTCCACACCCCGACACATTTAGGGGGGTACATCTGCTTCCAGTGGGAGAAGCCTGGAAATCAGCCAAAATGCTTGGTGTAAAATAAAAAGCAAAATATTCAGGATTCAAATTCAGAGGAGACAAAAAGTATGTAGATTCTTGCACATTCAAATTCACATAAGTGTACATTTACTGACCACCTGCTGCTATTTCTCCATGAACTATGTTCCTTAAAGAGGATATATCATGCAAAAAGCGTTGCTCCATCATTTAATAAGTGTGTGTGACAATGAAGAAAATTGGATAGATAATGCTCCCCCCCTTTTACATTTACAGTCACCACTGGTGGAAAGTTGCTGAACTTTCCTGGCTGTTCACTATTTTTTATGTCCCCGCCATCCAAGGACGTAAAGCCCCATTGGATCGAAATATCCCCAAAACAACATCAAGACCTGACTGCCACAGACTGCCAAACCCATAACAGGGTTCACTGAACCAAAGTTCAAAGATGGATTGATACTGAGCCAACTTCCAGCATGGAATCCTTAGATTTTGCTGCAAAGATGAGCTATGAGACTTGGAGGTGAGCACAGGTTTCAAGCACATGGCAAAATCGGAGCCTGGTAATTAACCGTGGGTATGTTTTGGGTGTAACATGTCATACAACGACCAGAGAGCCATCTCTGATTCCCTTTAAAATGCCCTTGTGCACTTGCACCTTGTCGAATTGCTACGGCAAGGGCATTACTTGTCACATAGGAGAACAGAATGCTGTTATGCAGAGTAAACAGGAGTTCGGTCTGTGCAACAGGTAGAGTGCAATACCCACAAGCACACATATTCCTCTGTTGTGAATGTATGCTTAAAATAAAATATAATAAATAGTTGGATCCTTAAATAAATGTTTGAACATAAAAATGAGCAATGGTCTCTGTAAAAGAAACAGAAGAGTACTGAAATATCCCCCCCAACAGGATCTTATGAAAGTCATAAGGGAACATAGCATGTATGGATGTCAGAGATTACTGCACATGTCAAGAATGATTTGTGACATCCATGGTAGATGAGTGTGCAGTGTAGGCACACAAATTCACACATAAGTACCCATGCTCTCACAAAGCCAGCATTGGCTGTTCTCTGATAAATGTGGGCATCGAGATTCGCATGACGAATGCGCCAAAGACGCCAAAAATGCAGACACATGGCCAAAGCATGTTCTATACTCTACATATCAAAAGTACCACTGATATTCTCTGAGTATTATCCAATACTACATGTGTTAAAGACTTGTTTACATTGCAGTTTGTGAAAAATGCGCATAGGGAAGTGAGCAGATAAAAAAAAAAACTAAAATGGAGTTTCATCAGCAATGCAGGGGATTTGTCAGTTGCTGTTTGCAGACACACCATTCAAAGTTGCATCCTCCTCCCAAAGCTCAGTGAAATGAGCAAGTGATGTTAGTGAGAACACGGCAATGAATCAAAGGCATAAAAAGTTGTCTTTGCATACATTCACGGCAGTTTCATTCTTTATCACACCCTCACACAACACTGCGGCAAGGTGCTTGTTTTTGTGTGAATGAAGCTGAAGTGCACTTTCTTCCTGTCCACTGTGGCTTCTACGTTATGGCTGTGTGTGTGTGAAGCTCAGGTCCACCTCAGGACAGTAATTTATTTACGCAAAAAAACGAAAACAATGACCAAAAAAAAAAGAAACAATGAGCTATGAGATGATGTTCAACAACTCAGAAAAGTGCGATGCAAATAATGGAAAATATCAAATAACAAACACCAGCATGCTGTGGTAGAACCCCACATTATAAACAACTTTCAGACCCTGTTCCTGCAGAAAAATAGCAGGACTTTGGTGACTTGTGTGTGTTTTTGTCATTGTCCATCTGTCTTCCCTCTTGAGAAATTCAATTTGTGGATGTCTCATGTCAGTCACTTACTAATTTCTCAAAGCGCAGCGTCAGGAGTGAGAAACTACTCCCCGTAAAATAGGCTTTGGGTTCAGGAGACTGCTTCTAAAAGCAGACGCTCAAAGGATGGAGGGGTGGAGATGAGGGAGAGATGATGGGAGCCAAAGAAGGAAGGGGTCGATTCAGTTAAAGAGGATAAGAGGGATGAGAGGGGAGGATGAGAGCCAAAAAAAGGATGGAACATACACTGAGAAATTGGAGAGAACTGGAGAAAGAAAACAGAGAAGGGGATAGAATTGAGAAAGCGGCCAGAGTTGATGACAGAGGAGATGACAGAGGCTCAAAACCATAGTCTTCTCTTTCCACTGACATCCATAATATCCTGTAACTCTGCAGCCTTGGATTTAGGCCGTGCCACATGAATTTTAATGCCACAGACTCAGGAACGACAGGACATTCATTCACCCATTCATCGTCAACCGTTTTGTCCTCCACGTGAGGGTCACGGGGCTGCCAATCCAAGTCGACACCCTGGGTACACCCTGGACAGGTCGCCAGTCCATTGCTGGGCCAAAATAGAGACAAACAACCATACACTCACACACAATTTAGAGCCAGGGTTCTCAAACTGTGGTGCATGTACCACCAGTATTATGTTAGCTTCCTCTGGTGTTACGTGGAGTACCAGAAATGTACTGTATATACCAGGGTATGTGAAATGAAATAATAACAATTAGTGTCACCTTATCTATTGCTCAATCTTAATCTAATTTTGTTATGTAAGTGTCTGAAGTATATGTGATGAAGAGGAGGACGATGAGAGAACAAATTATCTTACTGTGAATAAATCTGCCTCCTGTGAAAAGTCCGTAGCTGACTTTGCTCGGCCTATTTACACAACTGTATTTTAACTATAAATTTACTATAAATTCACAAACGCACACATACCAGTTCTTTAATGTTAACTAATGTGAAATAGATGGTACACTCTGAAGTGCACTCGGTGACATTATGGGGAGCACATAACAAAGAAGCATGGAGTCAAGATACAGAGACGCTATTTCCCGAAATAGAAGGCACGGCCTCACTGGTGAAAGCGAGTAAGATAGCAATTATATGTGATGCTTGGACATCTGTTGCCACCGAATCTTACGTCATTAACTGCACACTTTATCACCCAAGACTGGAGGCTAATGTCACATGTGCTCCAAACAAGAACACTGAATGAGAGCCACACAGGTGCAAATGGGGCTGAGCTGTTAAACATATTGCACATAAAAGCAAGACTACATTTTGTCTTAAATATGTGATTTAGCCGAGTTTGCTGCTACCTTTGGTTCCTTACAATGCAGTTGTAACTTCCCAGTTAGTTAGTTACATATATTTCATCTTGTTTAATAAAAGATTATGGAAATGAATTAAAATCTTGCTTCTCATTTCAAATGCACTGTTAAAAATAGCGGTGGGTAAGTAGTGATCATACAGTGAGACAAAGACTTTCAAAGATGCATTAATGCGGCGATAATGGTTCTATAATTGAATCCGAATGCGCCGTCAGATTCCCACCACAAAACCGTACACCGAGAAAACCCACACACACAGGGAGAACATGCAAACCCCACACAGAGAGGCTTAGACCGGGACATGAACCAGCAACCTTACATCAAAATTTACATACTCACCATCTCCCTTGACAGATTAACATATATTGTTTAAATCTTATCTCTCTGGCTGCACTCAGTTGATTCAGTTGAAAACTTTCACATCCCAACCACCTCCCCTCTCCTCTGGTGTTCCCCAAGGCTCTGTGCTCGGCCCCATCCTGTTTTCCATTTTAAACTTTCAAATCCCATCAGAAAACAGTCTCTCTAATTCTCATTGTTCACCATCTGCATTTCCCTACTACAGATTTGTTTTATTGTTGAAGTGTTCTTTTACACTGTTTTTTTTTTTTTTTCACATTTAATTGTAAGGTGACCGTGAGTGTCATGAAAGGCGCCTCTAAATAAAATAAATGTATTGTTATTATTATAATTTCACCATGACTGTAGTCAAGTAACAAATCCTGGTAGTATATTTTTAAAAAGTGCAATTGTGTGTTCAACTACATGTTTTTTTATTGAAATCTGTCAAGGCAGGCTTTTTTTTCCTTTGCAATAAAATATGTTTTAAAATTATTGACAACTGACAAAAACATGTGTGTTTGCTGGTAATTAATGAATTACTTTTATATGAATGAGTATCCATTTTAAATCAATTCATACCACAATCTAACACTTGGCAGAGTACAACATGGTAATGGCAATAACAGACTAGCACACCAGAGAGTGACCAGAAAGTGGTCACACCTGTGGTTAAACTTTTCAGACAAGAAAACGTAATAGCTGCAGGAACAACTAACTCTTTGGGAATAGCACTTGAGCTGCATAACGTCCCACCATAGTCATCAAAATACATTGAATATAACCACTTATGCAAATTAGGCAATTCATTAAGGTAATTAAAACATTGATTAGCATTTTCCAGCATACTTGTCTTAATATTACACATCAATGATATTAATATTAATGCCATCTAAGAGGAGCGTGGAGCTCTATTATGTTTGAAAAAATCACCGTCCTTCATTAAAAAAGAATATTTATGTATTCAAGAACTCAAATCCAGCCAATGCTGTATGGATGGATCAGGAGCTTAAGCACTGCTTCACTTGTTTTCCTCACACTAATCTCTCAACACAGTCATGATCATCAAAGTTTGTAGGACAAAGGGAGAATCGCTGACTTGTCCTTATTTTTGTTTTGAGGAAGACAGTGTGAGACCATTAACCCCCTTCTCTCTGCCTCTCTCCTTCTCTCTAATTGTTGTCTATATTTCACATTTAATGGGGATAAAAACAGCTGTTTTGGGGGACAATAAAAGTAAGCATGTCCCACTAGTGCTATTCTGTCCACTTTAAAAGTAAGATCACTGCTGTGTTACCCCTCGTGCACTCACTCACTTTCTGTTTGATTAAAAACAGACAGATAATTATAACAAATAATGCCCTTGTGTCTCAGTGTGTGTGTGGGTAGGTGAAGGCAAAGTGTTTGGTTGAAAGCTATCATAAAAAAAACAACAACACAGTTATAGCACAGCTTTCTCAACCTAATCACATCATAATTTAGGTTTGAACTTTCAAATTTCAATTATGATATGATCAGACTTTGTATAAACATTCTCTCTTTATATCCCTGCATATGTTTGGCAGTCAAGCTTCACTGTGGTCCTAATTATTCCTAATTTTGTTTAATGTGGCAATTGGCCATGCTTAATAAACACTAAGCCACTGAGGGAAAAACATTAAATGAAGGATATAGAATGAGACAGATAGTCAAACCCTGGTAGCTCTCGGTCCCTAGCAGAGCAAACACTAAAGGCTGGAATAACCGACGACAGGAAAGGGAGGCAGAAATGACAGCTGTGACAGTGGTGGATGGATAGACAGCAGGGTGGACACCCCGAAAACATAATGCCTCCAGTCACGCGGTGTCATGGAAGCATAAAACAAAAAAGCCAGAGCAGATTGTTGCCTTAAAGCCTCACACGATCAGTGGATGATGTGTGACCTGGGTGACTGAACCCACTCTCAGCAATTACGGAGCCTCGTCCTTACATAAAATAATATGGACGAGTCTGTCCATGATACTGCACTGTCCCTGCTAATTGTGGCATGTTGACAGAAAAAGCCTTGGTGACACACCAAAAGCGCTGATGGAATACTGTTAGAGAGCTTTAGGACAGCTTAATGTGCTTGGCCTCTCTGACTCATCAGGCTAAGCGATCAGAGGGAGCGACTGAGGGCAAACCACAGAGCAAACTAGCCTTTGTACACCCACTATATTATTCAGTTACCTGTGTACTGTATGGAAATCAGGTTCAGGTATTTTGAATAAATGCTGTTGATAAACACTGACCTTGTGAGGATCAGTAGTCCTCACCTGGTCTTAATGAGGTATAACCTCATATGTGAGGAGCTGGTTAAGTTTAAGGTTAGGCATAATTCATTGCTCAGGCTGTATAAATGAATGAGAATGCAGCGTGCTAACACGAATGTGCAGACCTGTGTGAGTTCCTCTTCACACACACTGTTCACACTTCGAGACTCCATTGTAAAACTGTATGAAAGGGGAAGCCTTGAAACTAAAGAAAAAACAAGTCAAGTGTCTTGAATAGCAGAGGTACAGGGCTTATTTTGACTCCAAACTAAATACTGAACCTCTTCTCGCCATTGAACGAAGCGATTTCAAAAATGTCTTCCAAAAAACGTCTCCCTGAGCCAGTGAAGAGGTGGCCTTAAAACCACCTGCCACACTGTAATAATCAGCAGTTTTGACTCCCATGCAGACTTCAAAACCCATGTTTTAGGCTCACTCATTATGTCATGTAAAATGAACAGATAAAAGCGCAGTCACACTTGCTGCCCATTCAGCCCAGACGCTGTCACTGTCAGTGGTGGGAAAAAAGGAGCTTATCTGTATGTCTCTGCAAGTGCATGAATTTGTGAGTGTTTCTGTGTGATGAGAACTTATGCATATGAAAACAAAGATTTGTTTCTCAGTAGGAGACAAACACAATATCTCTGTCTATATACAAATAAAAATACATACAAATGTGTGAATTGTTTATGTTCAGAGAGCTGTAATCCCTGTAGTGACATTCAGGTAGTGCCTCTGTGATTTTATGTCTCATTGTCACAGCACAGTGTAACACATGTAGTGCAACTACTTTAAGAGTAACTGCATTGTGCTTGCAGAAAGTGGGAGGAGGGAGAGAGAGAGAGACAGAGACAGTAAACCTGGCAACATTGAGCAGAGATATGGGCAATAACGTAATGTTATGTACAGCCTGGGCCAGAGTTATCATTTTAAATATCATGTGAAGGTCTGAGCACGTCTATTGTACCAACATAAAAACAAAAACGTGTCAATTTGTACTGGACACATCAAAGGCAAAAAGGTACCATAAGGTTTTGTGGATTCAAAAAGGTTCAGCCACGGCAACCATCGGAAGTTTGGCAAATTTCAACCATTCACCACGAAACAGGAAGTGCCCTCTAACTTTGCCATACATTGCCTAAAACTTTTTACGTGACACAAGTGAACGACCCTGAACACGTTGACATGATTGTTTGTTTACATGATGACTTTGCTGTCATTTTTTTAACTTATGTGAGGACTGTTGAGTATCTTTATGTTCCCATCTTTGCATTACAGCATACAAGTTGATATTCGTTAATAATGTTCAATCTTTACAACTGTAAATATTGAAATGAATCTTGACAAATCCCAAGTGCAACCATAGTGATGTTACATTAGGTATCAGAGCAGAATGTCCTTTAATGCGACGCCCGTTCTTCACATGGACAAACATAAAACCAAGCATACTTGTAGGTGATTGCCACGGGTTAAGGTTTTATAGACAAAATCCAACAACCAATTTGTGTGTTTTGCCATCTTGTGGAGCCGTCATTACTGGGGCGGTAGGTAGCAGTGAGTCACTGCCTGCTGCTGCAGTGACAGCGGCATGGAGAGTTGGTTTCACTCTCACAGTGGTGCCTTGCCATTTACTGATAGAGAAACATTATGAATTGCGATCATAATGTTATTGGAATCTTAATCGATAGTTACACCGTTGTGACAGTAGACGGGAAAAAATGCTTCAACATGTTTTTCCTTCAACGCCACCACGTTTGAAGTAATAATGGGCCTTGTAACATGACTGTAACGCACTGGACTGGGATCATAAGCCGATTAGAGAGCAGATACATGAATTAAAAAGGGCAAACGTGTAGGTCGTCTGCACACTCACACAATCTGTATAAAGAACACACAGAAATTCTTCATAAAGGCTTGTGCATTTTGGAGAAAGTTTAATTTTATCACTACTGGAGCAGCCAGTAGTGTTATAGTGTTATAAGCAAAGCTAAATTAGTAACTGTTCACGGACCAAAAGCTGACAAAAGCTGTACATTCTTAAGAGAGCTTGCATTGACTTTTTCACACCACCTTGATGTTTTATAATTGAGTTTACACTATCAAAGCTCTTTAAAGCTGTTCTGCTTTGGAGATATATACATTTTTTTCTACTCGGGTAATCAAGGCATACGATTGAGGAGTTTGAGGCACATAATTAAAGCTTTTTAAAACATTTTCTTCTATTTTGTACGTTTATTATCAGAACTATTATAGTTTAAGTAGTAGAAGAGTAGAGCAAGATGTGACAGGCAGCACAAAAACCAAGAATGCCAGATCAGGAATGGGCGTGGGGGCGCTTGCAGCTCTGCTCGTATTAAAGTCAGTTTCTTCCCCATCTTCAAAATGTAGAGACATTATAGCATTAGAGAGATCATCTCATCTCAGCCACTATTGATTCCTGGCTCAGCGTAAACAAAATCAATAAATCACCAATTGGATCAAAACGGAAGCTAGAGAGTAAGAGAGAGTGGAGGAGAGGAGAGAATGAGACCAAGGAGTCGGGGGGAAAGTCATGGTGAAGGACAGATAGATGACAACATACACTTTGCAATATTTGTATTCAACCAAAAAATATAAATACTTCATCTGTGAAATCCAATTAATACACCAAAGCTTCACAAACTTGGATTCGATAAATAAAAAAGTTGTAAGAATACAAGTCATAATGGGCTTCAAGGGATTTCAGGCATCAACAGTGAGAAGTAAATTAAGATAGACAGCAGAATAAAACTATTCGGATGTGTGGGTGTGTGAGTTTGTGTGTGTTCGTGGTGCTCTGATCCTTATTGACTCGCTGAGGGAAATAGTTTTGTTTGATGGAAGAGATTGTCCTCAGATGGAGAGAGGGAGAGGGACAGAGGCCTGATGGAGATATCAGAGCCTGGACTATTTCTCTTAGTTACTGTAATGTTGTAGGTGCCCACACACACACAGGCTCACTGAGCCCTCCTTTTAAGGACCATCTTTGACCTGTGTATTTGGACAGCCTAGGGTTTATATCCATATGTAATCTACATTTTAGGCCTAAATTTAACCAGTCTCCTCAGAAATTAGGTTCTGCCTCATTAGGACATGTTTTTTTGGTTCCCACAAGGACTACTGTTCCTAACAAGGACATGTATATGCCAAAAAAGCTCCCTAAAGAGGGAACAAATACAAGAACACACACTTATATATGGACCATCTTTCAACAGATGGACAGTGGTGTCTGGCATCATTAACCTGGCATCTTCCAAATTCAGATACATGGTGGTTGCTGCATGTGTGATGTGAGTGTATTGCTAGTGTTTGTGTCAGAACAATGGAGTTTTTTTTCTACTGCTGGCAACAGCTCTTAACAAGCAAAGGAACAAAGGTTGATGTTAAACTTTCAATGTTGCTGTAATATTGGTATGTGAACAGCTGTTAACGCTATCACTGGATTATTACGCATCTCAGTTAAATCATGGACGTGAGGCAATCATTTCTTCATCATTAAAATAAGTTTCAATATTTTGTGTCAAATTATTTCTTTTTGTAAGAAGCCAGAAAATGAGCAGATTCATCTGCATGAATCTGTCTGAGGTTTGCCTCACAATAATATCTGGCTCACATAACATCTCTTTCATAGCTGATAAAATGCAGCTCCTTTTAAATTTGCATTTATTTTTGGGTCTTATTCAATGGTTAATACTGAATGGTTAATACTAAAGACATCCAAACTATGAAGGAACACATATGGAATTATGTAGTAAACAAAAAATTGTTAAAGAAACAAGAATGTTTTATCTTTTTGATTCTTCAAAGTAGCCAACTTTGCATGGATGACAGCTCTGCACACTCATGGCATTCTCAATCAGCTTCTCGAGGTAGTCACATGGAATGGTTTTCCAACAGAGGAAAGACTCCCCAAAGGTTGCCAAAAAGTTTGAGACCATCAGTAATGCAGAAGTAGAGGGTATATACAGTGAATAACCCTGTTTATCTACTGTTCTAATCCATGTTATAACAAGAACCATTCAACTAAGGAAAGAGAAACGACAGTCCATCATTACTTGAAGATATGAAGGTCAATCAATCTGGAAACAGTACTTTGAACGTATCAAGTGAAAGAAAAGCACTATGATGGCTCATGAGGCGAACAAATAAAGGGTTTGGTATTGACTGTACCTCCCAAGTGATAGGTTCCTCCTGTGGTGATGGTGAGTGGTGAGCTAGAGCGAACCGCAGAACCCTCATCGCCATCTAGCGTCAACATAGCAAAGTTCTCCTTGGCGACCAAGCGTATCGCATGCCACTGGCCGTCGTTTAAGCCAGAACCTGGAGTTTGGGGATGAAAATGTACAAATTAATCAAATGGTGATTAACAGCAAAAATATGCATTTACATCCATGTCTACTGACAACACAGTGTTGTTTTCTTTCATTTCTGTACGTCCTTTATTTTGATGACGATGTGTCGAATGTAGAAGCTGACTTTGCTTGTGTCTGAGTAAAAATTGTCTGAATTCAAATTCAAATCTTTAACAACAGAGTTAATTTGTTACACAGAAACATTGAATAACAAGAGGACTGACACAGATTTAAGGAAAAGAGGACTGAATGATTCATCAAAGGTCATCAAAACAAGGACAAACTGTCTGATGTATAGCTTCCTCTCCCTATTCACTCTTTACTTTCTAAGACAGCTGTTTATTTCCCTTTTCCCTGTACATTTGCACTCCTCTGCTTTGTTTTTCACGTCTATGCTTGTTCTTTCCTTTGACTGCATGTCATGTGCCTGTTGACTGGAGATTCATGTAGAGTTAAAGCATTAGCTAAGGATCGTCCCCCACCTCTGCCACACATTTTTGTATTCACGTAACTTACTACAGATAATCTCATATATGTAAACCTATGCATCCTAAATCGTATAAACTATTCTTCTGTTCTCCCCATCGTAGGCGAGAACAGCTTACAGTCTCAAGGCTCCTGCGTCTCAAGTCCATTAACTCTGGAACCTTCTTTGCATCAAGTAGGAAGAGAAGCGGAGTGCACTAGAGCGTGCACGCGTGTGCTTTCTGTCTGTGTTCAAGTCTGAAATGTGCTGCGATGTCTGCATGTGTCTGTGTACTCTGCATGTATGTGTGTGTTTGTGCATATGAGTTTTGTGTTCTCCTTTTCTTTCTCTCCAGTAGCTGTGCTCCATTAAATATGAGTGATGTATTGGAATGGGACATTACTACTGGAGCCGAGAGAGCCGCCAGCTCACTCTCATCACCCTCTCCTCTATACATCACCTCTTCCTGACACCGCTCTCATCCTTCCCACCCTGCCTCTCTCTGTCCCCAATTCTTTCTTTAATCTCCCCGTCTTTATTTCCTTTCCTGTATTTCTGCATTTCACTGTCCCTCCTTGTTTTGCCGTCTTCATTCTCCTCTCCTCTTGTGGCCATCTGCCACAGTGACAGTCTTTTTCAATTCGGCTCAGCTCACTGCTTCACTGACTCTGATACATTGACAGAAGGGACACGGCAGTCAAGTTCAAGGCACGGACACGTGAAAGTCGGTTTTGATCAGAGCACATATGTGTGTACAACTCAATAAATTCTATACATGCCTTAATGTGTTGTGTGTCTGTGTAAGTTTAATACAAGGATCAGTCTGTGTATTTGCCTGCGTGTGGCAGATTCTGCTCCGCTTTCTTCAAGGCACAATTTTATGGTGTTTATTTCCTCCCAGAATGCATTTGGAGATTCTGCCTTTCATGTTAGCAGGGAGTCTACATCAATTAATCGCTATCAGCGGGGTGATTATGTGCATGTTTCTGAGAGCGTATGAGTGTGCTCAACCAAGATGGCCACCTGCTGAGGGGTATGACCGCTATGGCCTTGTTCTCGGCTACGCTGGTTAATTATGCCCACACCAACACACAAACACACACAATGTCGTTGTTAAGTGAGGACACTTGACATAACACGCTCCCTGACAATCCTAATTCAAAACTGGACCCTAAAACTAAGTCCTAACACTCAAAGAAACCTTTGAATTAGTGAGGATAGTCTAAAAATATCCACTCAAAGCATAAACATTATCACCGTGAAGGTTCCCAGCCCACTTTTTTCCACCCCACAAACTCTGTCAGAGACTAATATACAATCACATAAAGGAATTACACAAGAAAATAAGACGATGCATCTTCTTTTGACTGGATGACCTCAAAGAATCCTGTTCAGGTGGAAAGAGGCCTTGACGTGCTCCTTCACTGACAATCACGCTTCTGATTATATATTGGTTTGATGTAATCACTATCATGCTCTCCACTCCACCCCATCCCTCTCCATAACCTCTTGAATGTAATGAGAAATATACTCCTGGAACCTTTTGTTCCCTCATCTGTTTTACATCACCTGCAATAGCTTTGAATGATGAGCTTATTAGTCGTAGCACTTGCTGAAACACAAATATAAAGGGGGCCGTGTCTCTCATTTCTTTCTGTCGCACGACCTAAAGACACGCATGCTGAAAACGTACACATGCCGTCTGTTCTATCCGCCTCAGATAAAACAGATAATGAAGGAGGGTAAAAAAAAAGAAGAAAGATAATTGTTTAGATTTGATGAGATCAGCCTGTTTCTTAGCTTGCTATATGGTGATCTTTATTTACATAGTGCAGCCTACATTTTGAATATCTCCGAGAAGTCAAACAGTGTCAAATAACCCATAAAAATAACTATAAAGTTGAAGATGCATGCGTTCAACTTTGCTTGATATTGAAATATTGGAATTAAATCATTGAATAATTTCAGAGTGCCATTTGACCCAGATATTCTTAGGTATGTTTAACTTTTCTTTATCTGTCGACCAAAACAACTTTTCAGGCTACATAAATCATCTCTCATCCATTAAAAGTAATGAATTACAAATGCGTTATTTAAAAATACTTAATAGTAATCATATATATTATAAAACATTATCTCAGTCCATCTTATAAATATGGTTGGTGGCAAATTTCTTGTGCCAACTCTGTTCAAGAGAGTCATCCTTGACCACTCTTGTGAGAGTATGAGTGAATAAAATAATAATTCCCTTTCATTTTATATTTAAGTTTCCGACCAGGAGAGGTTATATAGTACGGGGTTCTTTGCTTCTGGTATTTACATGTCTGGGACATGGGATAAAGGAGAGAACAGACACACTGGCCAAGGAGAAGGGGCCACTATAGAAAGTACCTGATATGAGCTGAGATCTGAGACGCATGATGATCCCTGTAAGATTAATCATCTGGTCTTGAGAAAGAAAATGCAGGGAGAAAATAAACAAAGGAGTTGGCTTGGAGTAAGGATGTCATTATTGTGAAAATTGCTAATATCTGCCAATTATATTACAAAATGTTAAGGCATTTTTGCTGCCCAAAATAAGAATACTATAGATATAAAAATGGTTTAATGTAAATTGATTTAACTGTGATGCAGTCAATGGGAGGAAAAAAAAATTGTCATTTCTTTAATATTTAAAAATAGCTACCCCAGTTTCATTGTTTCCCCCTTTGTGAGAATAAACAACTAATATCAGACACTAGGAGGTAGAAATATTCAATAAAAATGCTTCTATGGACTGGATGAGTTGGATATAGTAAAATGTTTTTTATGAAGATGCGGTACTACTTAAGAGAGCTTCAGTTCAAAGAACTTCATTCTCAGCCACCGTGATGTTTCAGAGACGAGCTCAAGACTGACAGCCACCGAAAACAAGGTGACAGCAATTACAGTGACACTGAAAGCGACTGAGCCCGAACAGCAGCTCCAAGAGAAAATGAGCCAACAAAGAAGTGGAGAGAGTGATTATTGTTAATTAGAGAGGGGGAAAAAAATCTTAGAAGAGCAGCTGAAAAAAAAAAAAAAAGTGTACAGTCCAAACAAAACTGGCATCCCTGGATGACAACTGGTGTGCAGGATGTGCAGAGGCAGAAGAAAGAAGTGACAAGTCACAGGGAAGACCTGCATGTTTCTCAGACTGAACTACAGCTCACCAAGGACAAATAGGACGAGATCCAGAAATACATATACAACCAATAAACTCAGATTGTCAATAAAACAGTACAATCTAAATGAAGAACTGATTGTTTTAATTCCTCCTTGCTGTTTTCTATTCACTTTACCACCAAAATCCACACTCTTAAAGCTTGCCATTCAAATTCTCCCCATAAGATGTTTACATGGGTGAGATTGCCAAAAAAATATTATAAAGGCAGATCACTTTGAATTTGCATTTGTATTACTGCTACAGCCAGAAAAAGGATACGTGGTCTATATGTGTTTCTGAAATACTGATATTTTTCAAGATGTTTCTTCAACATTTTAAATTTCATAACATTCCCTCTATGGCTTGAAGACATATTTGATATCTATATCTATACACAGAGATTCTTGTATGAAATGAAAAAAATAAAGAGATGAATAGTATTTTTGTCCCTCAAGTTTTGTTGCTTAATTTATTCACTAGTGAAATACCAGGCATGAAACTTCCATGGAATCAGAGTATAGCTTTAAATATTACCAAGACACATTAAGTCAATAAAAAAAAAACAAAAAAAAACATTGCCTACATCTTTCCAATGCTCCAATGATAATTTGGCTGTTGTCTAGTCAAGTAATTTAACTACTTGCTTGCAAATGTGTAATACTTGTTACATGTTGTCAAGTAAGTACATTAACAGCTTTGTCTCACACTATCCTTTAATAACCTCAACACAACATACTTACTCTGTCAAAAAACATATTTCACAAACACTATTATTCCCTTTGAGAGTGTGTAATATGTTAATTTGTTAAATATAATTTAAGTATCTGAACATTTTAATCAGGCATCCTTTAGTTAGCCCGTTCTATATTGTCACACCCCTCATAATTATTCAATAAACACTATTTAACACTACAGCTATTTTAAAAAAAAAAGTTAAGAGGGAAAAATAAGCATTTAGAAGCCATAATGGCATAAACATTGTTAGAAAAGATTTTCTTTGCCAAATGTATCTCAGCCAATACAGTACAAAGGAAACATGAATTAGGTCATTTAGATCAGAATGGAATGAGAACATCATTTTAAAAGTGATGAGTCAGCCTAATTGTCAAGAGTCTGCCATATTTAACTCATACAAGGTCCACGATGTTCCTGTCACCGTGGTAACATCAGATACGACAAAACTCCACCTGGGTAAGTATGCAACAGAATTTACTGTACGTCAAGAGTTACAGTCCAATCATTTAGAGAAGGCGTCACAGAAAATTTGGTGAAGGATTTAAGCCAATGCACAAACACACAGGTGGGCAGAACCACAGCATCTGACACCTGAGCTGAGCCAAAGGTCTGAAGAAACATGGCATTAGAGCAGAGGGTAGAGCTGACTGTCAACAGTACTCTACTCCAAAAACACAGAGACAAAACGGCAAAGAGCGAGAACACTGAATAAACTGCTGCAAAGCTGCTTTGTATTAATGCAGACGACCTTCGCATCAGCTTCAAGACCATGTGATGTGCTGTTGGTTCCAACGTGTTTGTATTGCATTTCCACTGATTTTAGCTATATTTATAGACAAACAAAGAGCGACCAGACAGAATAATCAAATTGCAAAAGCAAAAAAAAGGGAAAGTCAAATTAATGAACACACAAATAAAAACAAGTTTTGAAAAATAAAACGCGCGAGGCAAAGAGACAGGTGGAGAAAAACACACGAGGTATTCATTAACATTGAACTGATTTAAAAGGATCAGAATTATAATATCTCGTTCACATTAACAGAGATGTAATAAAGCTAAAGGTGGCAGAGAAGAATTGTTTGAGAAACACTGAATGACAATGAGACAATGTGTCTTTTTATTTTTATTTAAATGTTCTACTGTCAAACAAAAATCAATTAATCTGTGTTATCCTTATGCTTCTTTTGAATTTTCTTGGTTTAATGTCCCTGAAGAACATGTTTGGAATATCACACCATTGTAAGACATTTCTGTTAAATTATCATTCTGAGCCTCTCTCTGCTTCCTCTCTTCCTCCCCGTTTCTATTCTGTATTGATTTTGGATGTACAGTATAAATGAATCTTGTCTGCTATAAATTTATGGGGCCCCCTAGCATTCATAAATTTACCCTTCTCTATCTCCTCCGCTCCTAAATATTCGCTCCTCGGAGGAGGTGTGAAGAGCTCTGCATGTCGACACCAATGGCAATTTTTGAACCATGCAAAGCCTGAAAATATGACGCATTAGGCTTCACACACACACACACGCACGCACACACAGCACTCAGGGGGAATGAAACAATATGACATTATAATCGGGGGTGGCTATAGTGTGGTTTCCCCCCTCAAATCTGTGCCTCAGGCCTTTCCATTATAGTAATGCCTTATGCTTCCTATTTGGACTGTGCAAGTAACCTTCTGTGTGTGTGTGTGTGTGTGTGACTGATAGTAATTCTGCATCTCAGAGGAAGTGATGTTATTACTTCTAGCTGAGTTGATGGGTGGGAATGCTTGTATGCAAGAACACGGACACACACAGAAAAAGCAAACATATTGCATTGAAAAGAAAAAGTTATACTGCCAATTGCTTTGTCCTGTTTTGTAAAGAGTTTCACCTCTGACTGAGACTGATTTTGTGGAAATATTCATTTCCTGTGCTGTATCAGAAGTATACCAATTTACAGAAATAACAATGGCAAACAATAAGTGTTGTAAAGTAAGTAACACTTATGAGGAGGAAAAAGAAAGCAAGATAGAAGAAAATAAGACTCTTTTATAACCTTATCCATTAGAAATATTACAGGAAAAAAAACAACTGATAAATATTTGTTGGAATCATATTCAAAAGACAGAGATAGATTAAGATACTAGTAGTACTAGTAGTATTAATTATTCACTTTACCTTCCTGTGTCACTGTGAAGAGTGTGTATAGGAACGCAGAGAGCCAATTCATGTTTTCATGTTTTCTTGCTGCTACAATAATATTTATAACTATCGAGATGAATTATCACGACCCCCCTTCTCTTCTTTGACAACCAAACGGGGGGACACACAAACATTCTCACATTTTGTTGTACGCCAACTTTTTTTAAAGACACCACATTTCTCCTGCAGGCTTCTGCAAAGTGGAGACAGTGAGAATTGTTTCCATAGAAACAATGCTGGCACCCAATAATTCAATAATTAATCAAGCGGGGGTGATTTGAAGGTAGCATCCTCGCCACACATAATGAACAAACAAAATGCCAGCACTGGTCTGTTGTCTGCATCGGGTTCAGAAAGAAGCCTTTTTTTCACTAACGTAGTGGTGTTGGATCACTTCATGCTTGGTAAGGCGGAAAACAGGAGCTTGATTTATATTTGAGCACATCACAAATATGTCTTTCTGTTGCATAGTTATCAAGACAACACTTTCCAGCCCTGCTGTGATGAAGGAGTTGTAATAACTTGAATAATTAAGTGATAAAAGCAGGGGAAAGTGGGACAGCGTTGGAGAGTTAATAAGTAAGAGGAAATTGATGGTAAAATAAGATCAAAGTCCCTGCGCGAGTCACACTTGAGCACGACGTCTAACAACACATGCACACATACACACACGCTTTGCTAAGACGACACCCACAATCTAATGTACAGCTGTGTCTCCAAGGCCTCGTCTTCACTTTAGGTTCATCCTCCATCTTTGTTTGAGGAGGATGCAATGACAGAAAAGAGAGCAGGATGTCTCTGCAGGTTGCAAACAGCCTTGGGGATGAATCCTTGCCGTTGCACATAAAATCACAAGGGCACATATCAGTAGAACACTTTTTTGCAATTTTGTATGAGCATGTCTAAGGCTGATGAATGAATCCAATTAATGTGCCTTTTTTTTTATATAACACAATACAACAACAACAACAACGCAATAACTGCACAGACACTGAACCTGCACGGCCAAAGATTCTGCGCTCTGCTTTCTGAGATGAAGAGCATAGTCAAGATCTCATTCACTCTAGATTCCACCGAATTATGCATTCACAAGCAATCATAGCATTAGTGATAGAACCTGTGCTCAAATGGCACACAGAAATCCTTCTGAAGGCTTCTTACTCACAACCAGTGAAATATCCAACATTGATTCCCTCACTTTGATCCACCAACCCCTATAAGAAAATTCAACAGCATGGATCTCATCGGCTTGTTGGATGTTTATCTCCAAATTGGTGCATATCTCTTCCATTTTCCTCCAAAAACAGTGAATCGTGCCTGAGCTACAAGATGAAAACTAGACTCATCATTCCAGAATTCCCTTTTAGTTTACAGTGATTTAATTGATTTGATGTTAAAATAACAAAAGTGGGTGAAAACAACGTTCGGTATGTACAATCCTGACGCTAATGGTTCCGTCTTTAGCGAACACAGTGTACATTAGACAAAATGGGTTTATTTTAAGGTGGATGGGGATATTGTCCAAAAAAAACAAAAAAAAAAACGGCTCATCCCATTTTCACATCACATTCACAGAGTGGTAAACATCACGTGGTGTATGTGATGGGAGAGTGGCTGCACCTAATAATGCATTACTCATCGGTGTGTGTGTGTGTGAGAGGATAACAGGCTAAAAAAAGAGAGAGAGAAAGATAAAAGCCTCATACATTACTGACAAAGCGTCCCTCCTCGTGAGCCCAATGTTCTGAATGTTTGTTCCAAAGAGGTGAATCAAGCTGTGAAGGTTGTTTTTCCTATTTGATATATTTCAAGCACTAACTTACTTTATTAACTTTTAATTTTTAATCCTGAATAAAAATTATTCTCTCTTTCTTTTTATTGTGTTCCTTTCATGAAAGTGTTACACAAATCCATCATTACAACACTTTTCATGATCCGAAAGGAGCAGTGAGAAGAATATAAATCATTTACGTCTGCCCCTAATTTACACTCAAAGAATATTAGATTACAGTTAGGTACAGCCTCATCTACACCTTTAATTACGTCAACAACAAAAAACAAAACAGTGTATAAAAATGATGTGAGCACGTCGTCATTTACTGTACAACAGTATGTCAGCTTTATGAGATGGGTTGAAAGTGGCATCTGGATTGTTGTTACCTTCGCTCACGCTGTTTATCCTCGGTGAGTGTGCATCTACTATATTTGCTTCTGAAAAGGGTACTAAGCATTTCATTACACGTCCACAGAGCTCCCACTGTGTCCCCGCAGTCAGGAGCCAGTGGGGCATTCTTTCTTAGAGATACTAATAAGTCTCTTATAACGTCTCCGCTAATAACAGAATAAGAGCGGGGAATGTGTATGAGCCTGTGTTTGTGTCTGTGTATTCTAGTAATACTGATGTAATCGCAGGCTCAGGCCCAATTAGCCTAGAGGGTGACTCTGTAATAATCCCTACCCCTGGGCATAATGGCCTATTAAAGCAACAGAGGACAGAATAAATAAATGCATCTGAGGGAAGACAGGAAGAGAGAGGGGGAGAAGTAAGGCGGGGAGAAGAAGACAACAGTAAGATAGGAAGGGAAAAAATAGGATTTTTAATCATCGGTCAGGAGTTCCTCTATCGCTGGACTGCTTGTTAGTGCTGTTAAGTAGTATGACCACGAGACCATGTCAGGACAGATTTCATCGAGAGGTGAGTTAACTAGGATAACTAAGAATATTTTGAGTGAGACTGTGGCATTGGTGGTTTTGATGAATATATCTAATACTCTGACTTGAGTTAAAAGGTCAAACTGTTAAAATTTAGACCTTTTCCAAATTGAGCGAGCGTAATAGAGTGTAAAGTTCAGTGCAGGATAAAATTGAGCCGAGTCAGCTGTTCAGTCAGTGGTAGAAACACCTTCTGGGCGCATCGGTTTTTTTCATACTGGATTAAAATGTTAAAACTATATAAAGACTTGCCACATCAACACAATTCAGTTATGGCATCATTCAAAAACCCAGTGATCTAGACTATTTTGATCACATTCATTACCCAATAGTCTTACGATACAACAGTTATTAGAATGGATCACAGAAAAATATGGGGCCGATGTGAATGTGTTCATGAGGTTGTGTTGAGGCGACATCTTACCTGAAGATAAGTCGACCTGGTTGTTTCGCGTCGCCTTCGACACGTTGATATGAACCACGATCTTGCCATCCTCCAGGGAGACCTCCAGCGTGCCATCATCGAGATTACTGAAGAGGAGGAGTCCATCAGGGTTCCACGTGCGAAAATGAAACCCCACGGATAACGTGTTGTGACCGGCTCGACCGGGCAGCTGCAGGAAGCTGGTGGCATTGAAAAAGACTGGGAAGGTGTGGGTCTCCACACACGAGAAGGACAAGTTGCGCTGCAAAGACAGATTCAGAGAGCGGAGAGACAAAGAGAGACAATAGCAAGGCTTCAATGTGTTATCAAAACGAGGTGTAAGAAACAAAGCTAATTCCTTTGAACGTGGGCTTGTAAGTGGCGCTGCCTGTATGTTTGAAAGGCTATAACCCTTGAGAGAATCATGTATTTATTCACCAGCTTCCGTTGCTTTGAATAGAACGTCTGCATGTTTACCTTCGGATGTTCCCCACTGAAGTTAGATCCAAAGACTTATGTTGCTCGTGCAATTACAGAAAATTCTTTTGTCTCACCGCATCTTTGAAAACCGGGGCTGAAAGGTAACGGCGGCGAGGTTTGTGTGAAGACGGAAAACAAACACCGTTCAGGAATTTAGCCACTAATTGTCATTGAGCTTCACCAACATCATGCTCTTAATCAAATCATTAGCAATTGCACAATATTGAGCTGCCTTACCAACTACAGATGATTCCTGATTGCCTTCCCCCTTTTGTGTGTGTGTGTGTGGAAGTGAATCTGGTTTGTTGAAATGAAATGAATGCCTGTGTGAGTCATCAGAGAGAGGTAGAGGAGCGAATATAATGAACTTGTTCAGTGGATCCATTTGTTCAGCCAGTTCACCACAGATCAAAGATGATATATTGGGTGTTCACTGTTGAGGAGGGGATGGGGAGAGATTGAGCCTGTGAGACATATTAATGCAATTTTAGCGACACATTTTAGGGATGGCAAGACATTTAATGTGGCGCATCCACTGTAGGTGTCAGCCACAATGCAGTGCATTTGATGGGCAGACACCGGCGAGACTTGATCTGTTAAGAAAGGTATAAAAAGTGCCGTTCTGTGTTTTAAGGCAGCAGAGGAGACAGGGGTGGCACTTGTGGGTCAGTTGTATACATTATGAATCTGTTAAACAATGTTTGGTGCAGTGAATAACCTGCCCCCGTGACCCAGGTCAGAAACAGACTTAGTGTGACAATAACGAGCATAATATTCAGTATTCAACACATTCATTCCCCTTACAAAGCTAGAGGTGTCCAGCTTCTTTCGGCGGGCCAGGTCGGTAATGTTGTCGCCGTTGTAGTTGATGCTCTCCATGCAGCCTTTGAAATTCTTCCTCCCTCCTCCCACTGGCTTCCCACTGTATGGCATTCCTCCAAAACTCAACTAGACAGCGAAATGGGGCAAAGAGGTACAACAAAAAAGAAGGAAAAAAGAAAAGAGACATTATTATTAATAACATAACTGACAACAAATAAACTGTAGCACCACCTATAGGCCAGTGTGAATGAATGCACAGTGGCGTCAAAACTTGACAGTAAACAGGCATCAGGAAGGAAGCACTGAGGGATAAAAAATATATAGAATGAGTTTGTTCTTTCTTCTTTTTGAGTCGTACACATCTCCCGTTATTTTTTTCCTTTGTACAGCCATAGCACGAGGGGCTCTGAGGGGAGACGAGATGATGGAGGACGGCGTGCAATTACCAGTCGATATGAAACTCTCGATGTATGTGTGTTAGTATGTGTCTGTGGTGACGCTCCAATAGTCTTGGTAATTACTGCCAAGGGTGGACACAAGTGCACCCAGATATTTAGTCTATAGGCTCACAGGGAAGTAGAACACACACACACACACACACACTCACCCTCTCACACACATAGTCATGTTTCAATGATGGAGTGTGTGGAGAAAATGGAGTATAGTGGCGCACTTTGAGTAAAAGCTGGCCACAATTTCACTATCTGCAAGAGACTCAGACAGGCAATACCACTGGTGAGATCCATTCAGGGTTTACCTCACATACAGACACATATTCACACACCCCTGGTTCACTCTGTTGTACAGATTTCCCTGAAGACCCCTTAATTCAACAGCTTTAGTTTAATTGGACTGTGGTTTGTCCTGCCCCATTTCTCTGTATCCTGCTGAACACTGGGATACAGTAGATCAGCTATATCAGCCATACCAGGTAAAGGTCACACTCCAAGACATGAATATAGTGTATATACTCACAAACACAAGGGCACATCCATATATGGATTCACCATACACCACTACACATACACACACTCAGAAATGCTTTCCATACCCATTATGTATTCCAAAATCAATTTCCTGGTTTAGTATTATTAGCTGAACTCGTTGCATTCCATTACTGAGTGACATTAATTATGTGAGTTTCATGGATTAGCATTACAGCACAGTGTGAAACCAATATCTAATTTCCTTTGTAGTATCAATGTACTGTACACACAGAGGAGGTCAAGCTATCATGAGTAGAGCAGTTTTTTCTTTCCCCCAAGATGCACTGTCAAAATCAATAAAGGCATTTGACATGTTGGAAGTACTGAGACAATAAAAAAACAAACAGAAAAGAGCAGCTTCACAAATTAAATGCAATTATTAAGTTATTTGGCAACAAAGTGACTTGAGTCTGACCCCAATAAATAACAAGCTAAGAGAAGGTTTCTCATAGGTTTGAGCTAATTGGGCAAACATGTTGATGCTCCAAGCTGTTTTGGTGGGTTGAGATTGTATCTGAGGACTCCTCACATTGGAAGATTGAATAATCTGTGCTGAGCATCAGTACTGCCCAAGGCTTTCAAACCAGGATTCTTACAAAGTTTGCATGAGGACTGATGTTAACCACCATCTTGACACTTTATACCCATCATCTCCAGGACCACTGTTAATTTATAACACAAAGATATGCAATTCTACTGGATTTGTCCTCCACTATACACATTTTTAACCCTTACATGTACACTTTTCTTTTAAATCACTTATTGCTCAACCTTTATCTTGACCATCACCAATCTGCAGAAAATGCCTCACTGAGTTTTAAATAAGGATGATGCTTTTCAAAAGACATTCTACCACACTGCACCAATGAGGGCAGAAATCAGGTAGTAGTTGGTGATTTAGACCTCAAATTATTCAAGAATCACCAAAAGCAGCTAGTGGAAGGAAAGAAATGTTGATATCAATAAAAAAAACTATAAACTGAAATCAACCACTTGCACAGAGAACTTTAAGTGATCTGTATTTTACAAGAGCAATTCTAGCCTGAGTGAAGTATTTACTTGTAGTTTTTAGAACAGATTTTAAAATTGCATTACTTGTCTGAAGTCTCCGACTGAGGCCTTACATTATCCACCTTTCCAAGCCCTGCTTGTTCTCTGAAAACCAGCCAATTGCCAGATTTCTACTCGTAAAAAATGCATGAAGACTCCATTTGTGTGCAGCCACTGGCTTCTCACCAGTATGAAAATAGGGTAAAGTATGTGATGCAAGCTTAAACAAATAGACTTGGCTTAAGTGTTTGCTCCTCTGACTTTAAATGAGAATTTTATGTACCAAGTGCACATTAAGTATACATATTAGAACAGTGGGGTACTTACCAGAGAGGAAGTTGACACTTCTGTAATTTAAATGAATATATTTGTTCTTTAAAGCGTTGGCAGTCAGCTCCTCTGGACTGACATTAGGTCATACATATTAAACCATCACTTACATAAAGGTGAAATAGCTGAATAAAAAAAGCTGAGATTTCATTTATTTACAAAATCCTTGGTCGACAAGTTTCCCCCCTTGTTAGTGATATGATGTCAAGCTGCTTTTGCATCACAAGATGAGATAAGCTGTATAAATAGTTTAAATATGAGTGTCTGTAATTAGGTTTTTGGGTTAATCTGAACATTATTTCCACATTTTTTGTCCATGAAAACTCAATAATGTTGGCTTCTTACCTCGTAGTCCAGATCGAGATGGTCAAACTCCCCATTGGTCCTGAAGTGCTGAGTGTGTCGGTCCAAGGTGAAGTTGACATTGCGACGGTAGCGTTCAATCACCACAGAGTGCCAGTGATTGTCATCCAACAGGCTGCCAGTGGTCACAGACGTATGACCCAGGATGGAGCCATACTGGTTACTGCCTGTAATTATAATAGTAAGATATATAAAAAAACATTGGCTTTGGTCAGTAACATAAAGCTGAAATAGACAACTTCATGGCTCAAGCTTTCACTGTGCTATTCTCTGTTCCACTGGGATTAGATTGTCATGGAGAAATGATGGCTCAATCCATGGTACAAGGGGACTGTGTTATTCTGTATCCAAAACAACAAAGAGAGCAGTGTTCACTTGGTATTTTTCACACTAGGAGTGTTTTTATGTCATAACACCAGCTCTGAAGCAAAGTATATGTGTCCTCACTTTTGTATCTTTACGACAGTGTTGGTGACATTAAAACATGTTTTGACAAGCTGTAAATTAATTACGATGGTGAGTAAACTATACTGTATGTTAAAAATATAAATAAGGGGAATTTAATAGGTATCATAATGCTGAATAAATACATTAATAGCACATTGCATTTGAATGCTGATCTGCCATTTTCAGCAATAAAAAATTGTTGAACAATCTGAAGCCTCTTTGTACTGTAACAGGCCTCCTTTAGTTGATACAGTGAGTGTGAGAATGAAACACTGCAGTCACTATGTCTGTGATGCAGGAAGGCATCCTTAAAGGTCACCATACCGGTTCTGTCAGCAACACAGCTGGTCAACAGTGAATGATGCTTCACCCACTTATGGACTGCTGTGGCTGTTGTTTACAACGAAGAAGGTAAAAGGCTGTGTTCGTACACTTTATTTTTGCTCCTAGATAAAGTTATCTTGACAGCAAATGTGTCTCCGTAAATCACTTCCATACCACTAAACTGGGACAGGATAAACACTGTAAAAACAAACGTAATTCACAATTATCATTGAGACATTTGTGTTAAATTCTGTGTAAATTAAATGTAGAGGTTCTCCTAACACATGCATTATGTGTTAGAAAACAGTGGATGAGAACATATTCACTGTTCACACCAGGTTGAAAAGGCAGGGTGCACTCGGGTATATAGCTCCCTCGGAATGAGAATGGGCTGGTGCAAGCACCTTCTCGGCTGTATCCACCAACACTTTAGCTGTACTTCCCATCATCCGACTCTTCACTGCCTCCCAGAACCTGTCGCAACTCTTCCCTGAACTTTGCACAACCCTTCTTCCTTCCTCAGCTTGCACCATTCAATCCTTGGCTCTGCCTTCACTCGCTTGCTCTCCCTCCTCAAACACTGTAATGATATAAAAACCCTCAGTGCACTTTATCAGCAGTTTACTGTTCGCTTGTGAGTAACTTCACCTGCTCCTACACTACATTATAGCTAGCTGAGGAGCCTGTGAATGTGTCTTACCTCGAAGCAAAAACACGCAGAAATGCTCTGCTCCTTAATTTAAAATTCCTAAAGATGAGAAAATGAAGTACGAGAAAAGAGATGTCAAGCTACAGGTACCGCAAATAGAAAAAGAAGGAGAAAGAGGCCTGGACTGTAGCTAAACCAAATGTTTCGTCAAGATGTTGCTTCTACGCATTTGCAGAATATGAGGTTTGATATCTGTGTATTTACATATTATTCTGTACAGTGAAGAACAGCAACGTTCATCTGCTTATACGCACTAAAGCGCATTTGTGTGTGCATGTGCAGCAGATAAACAAACTAGTGTTTCTGTTGCTCAATTTTACATGATCTGAAACATCATTTTTAGACACTTTTTTAACCATTCAAATTTGGCAAGGTTGATATTAACACATTTTCCCATGAGTGACTAGAGCCCTATTCAGATAGGATTAGTTTTACATGAGGAGGTGGGGTAAAGTCATTATTAACAAAGCTTCTCAGTGATTTTAGTCCCGTCCAAATGTGCCATGTCAGTAATAATTACCGGACAACGTCAGTAAAGGTTGCGCTGACTTTCACCTGGGGGAATATTACCTCAGGTAATACTAATCCTGTGCGAATAGACCAGCAGTAAATAAGTGTGTATATATTTCACCATCTCCTGTTTACAAGGATTTTCAAGCATGGATCGAGGTGCTATTGATGTGTGTCTTCACTTGTGATAACAAGTAGCAGTGTAGTATGCATATGACGATAGGAGGTGATGGTGGTGCATAAATCAAGCAGTCCAGTTAATGGCTCCTGGGATTAACCCCATTTTACCCCTCCCAATTGTGGTAGTTTTACTAAGATTTCTTGTACTGAGCAAATTAGACATCAGCAATCCCATTTGAATAGGGATAGGGATAAAGATGAGATGATTTACTTTTGTGTCAATTAATAGATAAACAGATGTTTTGTCAAAATATCTGGTCTTGCACACAATATCATGGGTAATATTAAACATTTGGGATTATGTTAAGGCACTCACAGCTAATGGATGCAGTCGGGGAAAGAGAGTTGCTTGTAGAGCTTTTACTGAAACACTGACCTTTCCCTAAATGAAACCAATGTGTTTCTGTTGCCTAAACCTAACCACAAACAGGAACTCTAAATAAACAACCCCGGTCCCTGCAGCACAATTTGTAAAACAAATGTTTTCCTCGAAAAATCTGATCAGCTTTTATCTCAAGATGACAACACTGGCTGAGGAGGAAGCAGTTTATTTATCAGAAGATCAGTGACACAAGCTTTTCAGGGTAAGACAAATCCCCAAACTGCCCCTGATGGGTGTGCCATCAGTGCATGATCATTGTTTATAGGTGAAAGTGATTCAAGTGCTTTGAGTTGTCATTAAGACAAGAAAAGCCTCATATAAATGCAGCCCATTTACCGTGTTGCACTCTACTCGCATTCCATTTACAACGTTGCAGTTAAGTTGAACATAATTTCCGGGTGACAGGGTTGTTTGACAGGCATGACATAAATTTTATTTCTACGGTTTAGAGTCAATGGCAAGCCCACAATGATTGTGATTACTTTGTAGACCTGTCAGAGAGGTACGAACACAACCAGAGAGGCTGCATGCATTACACTGAGTAACTATTACATCCAACCAACAGACCAAACAGAGAAACTGTGACTGGCAATGAGGTCTTCATAATGAGGTCCGTGTGTGTGCACATCAGGATTCAAAGGTCTATTTTAAACGTCTTAATATACAAGCATATATTTGCCCGTTGTAAACTTAACGATGTCATGATTGGTGTGGATTCATCTTTCGTTTCCCAAGGCATATTTTTCATTCATATCATCATTTGCCAACTTGCTGATGGTGTAAATTTAGCTTCTCACTTATTTGCAATTTTATGAAATGTATCTTTGTTGCTGTATATGTAGATGGTCTGAGCTGGTATTTGAGTGTCACTTTTCTGTCTCTAGTTGACTGACACACAGAAATCTACATTATTATAAACCTGGTAGGAAGGTTACGTGCTCAATCTCAATCTTGCTCACCCAGATTAATCTGCAACAGAAGCTTCGCCCTGTGAAGCTCCAGAGTGATGTAGTCTCCCTGCTGTCCTTCCCCGTGTAGAATCACTCCCTCGCTGTCGGATGTCTTGAACCTCAGTGCAATCACATCCTTTATGATCTTCATCTTCTTCATCTGAAACAATTGAATACATAAATGTTGACAACAGTGGCGGTTTGTGGTCTTTTAAACATACATCGGTTCTGCAAACGAACAACTAGAACAAGAAAACACAATAACAATGTAAACCTGAAATGATATAATAGTGGTTTTATTTACAGTCTATATGTACAAACAAAAGTGGCTGTATCGCAAAGCAAATAATGTGCAGTGACCAGCTATTTATCTGCAGACTTCCGTCACAAAATCCACATAGGACTGAGGCAGAAAAGGCTCTGCTGTCATGGAGCTGAGCTTCCCTGGAAGTGACAATCTTGTGGCATTTGTCCAATCACCGTTGAGCTCACTGCAGTGAAAAAAACCCTATTCTGTGTCGTCCCATAGAGAAAAGTTGAAGCTTCAAGTGGTTTTAATGCGGAGGCTTTAACAAGAATACGAAAATCACGCAAGAAGTTCTGTCATCCGTGATTAACAGCTGATTCTGAACGAACTAATGACACATTCTAAATCGCGCTCTAGTGCGCTTTTGGAATTGAAATGTAAATACAACACAGTACATATTTTACAGGGTTTTAGAGGAAGCTGAGCTTCCCATGCTGTCTTAGAGCAACAGCTACTGGTTGACAAATATAATGACAAATAATTGTATTTGACAGCCAAACATAAAAAAACCTGCAGTTTTCAGGTCTTCCAGTAGCCTGGTCAGAGTCTGAAATGTTAAACTATATACAGTATATCCAATACATTTCAATTGCATTATTTGATGACATAATGTCAAAAGCAATGTTTTTAGTATTAACGGCATGACTCCATGAGAACATTTAGTACAAATAACACACTGAATCAAGGAAGTAAACCCAGTACCTTAAAACGATATGAGATGACACCCTGTCCATCAAAGTTGATCACGTCAGACCCTAAAAGAGACAGTAGACAAAAAAACATGAGAAAGGCAGGGAGATATTGACAGTGAGAGAAATAGAGGAAGTAAGCTAAAAAGATTAGTGATTAGTCAAATCATCAAACATTGACCAACACTGGAGCTCTGAAGCCTCCACTTTCCTATGACCAGGTTAAAAAAACAAGTAATTCTAGATAGTTCAGTCAGTTAGTGCAGATAACAGATGGAGAGGCAAATGGCCTCTGCTCATATTTGCCATCAGGATGAGTGAGGGTTGAAAATGCAGGTGACTATTTCCACAATAAGGGTTTTATTATTCCAAGTGAAAATGTACCCAGCAGGCAGTTTAAAAGAGGACATTTTCACATGTGACTATGTGGTAAAAGCAGTGGTGTTTATGACAAAATCAATTATGGCTGAATATCATATTGTTGCTTTGGTTTCAGGGCTCTAGTATTGCACATGTTTTCTCACAGGAACACTGTTCTGCCTTAGTGGGGAAACTTGAATTAAACACAGCCACGATTAATATTAAAACTCACACCTGTGCCTTTACTGCTTTGACACTTCAAATCGTCTGCTGTGGAAAAAAAAGGCCTGTAGCAAAAATATTCTTAGCAGCTTTAAATATTTGCTAAATAAATGCAGAGCAGATGTAGATTTAAACAGGGGTATGAAAATTGCCCTCAGTGAGCAGTGAAACATGCTGACAGTAAACGGATAATTTCCATAGTGAGTCATATATTATATGAGATTAATAAAACTTGCGAGGAAGCGTATTGGTGTCATTGTTTGTTCACGACTATTATAAATTCAGTGGGGGTGATTTAAAATAATTTTAGATTGATCCAAAATACTTTGTGAACATGTGATCTTTGCAAACATTAAACCTTAAAGTGTTTTCAGTCTTTTTTAGCTGAATATCTGGTGGTAGAAGCTGCATTTCTGCCCAACACAAGCAGAGATCATGCTCGCTGAGAAACACAAGTGTTGATAAATGGGCACTTACAGGTGGGGTGACGCTAGAGCATATTCTCCAAGTACAAAAACAAAAACATCTATATCACCGGTGAGGTTTCAGATAATAACACAAGTTGACTCAAGCAGCAGTAACATTTAAAATATACTTTAACCCCAAACAAGGTATTTATCACGCAAAAACAAGGGTTTACTTAATATGAGAACGGGAGAGAGGAGGGATGAGCAACAGGGTGGAGGAGATTCCGTGAAGTGAAAAAAGTGCAGCGTTTGAGGCACTCTTCAATCTTACTGTCATCACCCCAGCTGCTCAAGTGGCTTGTGGAGTATGTGTGTGTGTTGTGCGACTGGCTGGTGATAGTAGAGAAAGATATGATAGAATAACTAGGGAAAGAGACACACACGTGCACAGCCACAATGTCTCTTAACCATATACGTGCTCTATTGCCTGCTCACATAATGTACACGCACACACGCACACACACACACACACAGCTGGGGGGTGGGGGGGTGGATTTAGGAAATTACATCTGTTCCCTTTTGTTCTAAGTTCAGTGCCTCTCAAATGATCACATGCTGCTCGTCCCTGGGTGCAGATGCATGGCTTTCAATCTCTTTCACTGCCTCTCACTCGTTCTTTCATCTCTTTCAATTACTCTCTACTCTGACCTACTCTGCATCTGTTTTTTGATCTTCCTTCCATCATTTCATTTGCTCTCTCTCTCTCTCTCTCTCTCTCTTTCTCAGGCTCCTCCCCATCTCCTCCTCCTCCTCATCATCTCTGGTCATGTTTAAGGTGGTCGCTGACACTTTTCCAATCGTTTATGAGCTCTGGTGGTGGGTGTGCTGCTCAAAAAGGCAGTTGACAGCTGAGGATGGGGAGCCTCCCCCACCTACACCTGCAGACAACAGGGCGATGGAGAGAGTAGAACAGAAACAGGGATGTAGGTTGTAATGCAGAGTAAGAGGGGGCAACTACTTGGGCAATATGAAGAGACACGACGATCACTGACCCATGGACACTTTGGACCTTGAAACAGATGGTGGGAGACATCAAACAAAATAATCTTCTAATGGTAGTACTTATCAGAGTCTAAAACTCAGCACCCGCAAAATGGGTGTAAGGTTTGTACAAACACAAAGAGCCACCATTTTTTTTATGAAACAATAGTAAAAAGAAAATTAAAAAGTCTAAGTGGAATTAAAGTGATAGTAGTAGTGTGATTACCACTGGTGTACAGTCAACTGGGAATACTGGGAAAGTATCGAGGAGCCTGAGCAAGCAGGAGTACATTTACGGACCTGTGGCATCCACAGACACACACACGGTGGTGATATTTTCGACAAGTCACCTCATGAAATAGATGGTATGGTCAGGGGAAAAAAAAGAAATGAGACATTTGAAGATAATTGCTGGAAAATATCATCTCTGGTTCCACCGGGTCGGCCAAAAATATTAATGGAAATAGCTGGACGACAAACTGTTTTGTGTGTGCATGAATAGTGTATTTCTGGTGAGTATTGTTTGAGGATTTACCTGTAGCCATAGCAATAAGCCAACAAGTGAATGAATGCACAACTGTCTGTGCACCTTCACAAATGCTTCATACAATGTGAATCGAAATGTATTTGCATGTTTTGATAATTGGCTGGAAACAACAGTAACAATTTATAATTATACTTTAATAAATATTGATAGAAAGAAACAGCAAAAATACATTTTGCTGGTAAATAACCTCCTTCCTCACAGCACTGTACTATTTTCATACCACTCCTTTTTTCCCCAAACACATTAAACCTCTGTGCCTGGACTACAACAATGCTCTTTTAGCAATTTATGTGTTTGGCCTCAGTCCTACTAGCGAGATAGATGCTATCCATAAACAAGATCTACATGAGAAGAGTTCTGAGACTCAACAGATGATGGTAATACATCACACTGACAACTGATTTAAAGTACTGTTGGCATAAACGGAGTAAAGTCAGATTTGATATGCTCGCACCCTTTTGAAATTCAACTTGCGCGAGCGCAATCGCGTTTGTGTAGAAAATTGTCCGACTTCACTTCCTTTCCCATCCGCTGGCTTCGCCGTTTTCCGATTCAACTAATTGATTTTCTGTTGATCCTATGTTCATCAAAATGGAAATGAGCATGTAAATTTCACAGCACACTGGATCATGACTCCTTTATGGCCTCTGGCTCTGGCACAGACACACACTGCCTTTCATTCCACAATTATTGTGTAATTATTGTACATTCAAAATGTAGAATCATCATATATAACACACATTTTGTAATTATTCTGGGAATATAAAATCTATAGCACGTTTGCCTCTTAAGAATTCAAGTTTGTAAACTGGCAGCATCCACTAGGTTCAGTGTGTGAAAAGTCGACAAAAATCATGAGAATCTACACTCCAGATGCATCTTAGTAAGAATTTAAAGGCGACATAGAATGCTTGTATCACACATATATGTTAGTTATGGAGGTCTACTTACATATAATAACTTGTTTTCATGATTAAAAACTTCCTAATTACTGCAAACGAGCCGATCAAAATATCTCCTCACTGACGCTCTCCTCAGCCGTGCTGTTTCAGACCAAAACCACACCCCCAGAACATGGACTGTGTTGTGATTGGCCAGCCAACGAGAGCTTTCCTACTGTCCTGTGATTGGCCAGGTACCTGGAAGTGACGTAATAGATAGGCCAGCTCTCAGATACACAGCTCCCCCTCTGGCACGGTGGATGCTCTGCATCTCAGCAGCTACAACGAGAGTAGTAGTTCTTCTTCTGCGGTTGAATGTACGCACCAGGAGGCGCTACGGTGGTGAGAGGAGTGGTGAGGATTTCTGATGACGACATCAAATTAAGTGAAGCGGAAGTGCCGCAGAGCCCAGGAAAACAATACAACACTATTTTCTCAGCAGTGGCTGAGCTGTTGTTCTGAAACTCTAGGGTTTCATAAACGAGGTAATGACGCAGATACACACACGCAGCGTTAATTGGAGCTTCCGGTCTATGTCGCCTTTAATTAAAATTAATTGCATCAAGGGGGAGCAAAAAAAATCAGGGCGTGCGTTGAGCTGACTAAGAAAAGATACAGGTGCAAAAACACCACAACAGAGAAAGAGAGAGCACTTCGTTTATAGTACCTGTAAATGTATATTATACAGTTGACAATGTGTCTGTCTGTCATCCCTGATATCCCACTTGTGCCTAAATGTGAGTACATGTCTCATCTGACAGATGTCAAGGCATGGCAGACATTCACGTGTCAAAACATGTTGTGTGCCTATTTGGCTTAGAAACCAATATGTTCTTTTGAAAGAAGCTATTATTATTAACCTTGAACATCATCCACTAAATGGCTTGTCTGTCTTGTTAAGTAGCATCTCAGGGAGACATTATTTAGAGAAATGAGCAAACGCATCAGGTATTAAAGCTCAAATGTTTTACACTTTTATACACGTCTTATTCCACTGTTATGTTCGGAAAGATAAAATCAGAATTGACGCATCCAGTGAAAGAATTATTCTATGTCAGTCAGTCATCATCTAACCGCTTTATCCTCCACCAGAGGGTCGCGGGGGGTGCTGTGCCAATCTCAGCTACATCGGGCGATAGGCGGGGTACACCCTGGACAGTTCGCCAGTCCATCGCAGGGCCACACACAACTAGAGACAAACAACCATTCACTCTCACACTCACTCCTATGGTCAATTTAGAGTGTCCAATTCACCTAATCCCCACATTGCATGTTTTTGGACTGTGGGAGGAAGCCGGAGAACCCGAAGAGAACCCACGCACACACGGGGAGAACATGCAAACTCCATGCATAAAGGCCCTTGTTCCAACCGGGGCTCGAACCCGGGTCTTCTCGCTGCAAGGCGAGAGTGCTAACCACTACACTGCCGAATTATTCTATCTGAACTTGAAAAAACAAAACAAAAAAAAAACAACTTCCTTGATTGCTGTCATAGCAGTTTCTTTTTTTTCCTCACAGTCAACATTTTGATGTGTCGTGGAAGAAAAAAAAAGTTAGCGTCACCTGAAAAAGCAGCACAGAACTTTGTTGGAATGGGGATGAAGCAATCCAAAACCAACATAATCCAATATCCAGGGATAAAATAAATACTTTTAGTTTCCAATTACAATATCCTTTTAGGCCTTGTGTTTCTCAACAATGACGACGACCCACTGAGTGCGGTGCGATGTGGTCAGACCTTGAGGACAGTCAGTGTCTGGGAGAATCGATCGAATTGCTTGCCGATGGGGCAGTGTGGGATTTCAGGAGACATGGGACTGCTTAGCACGGAGACCAAAGAGAGAAGAGGGGTTGAAAGTTTAAAAGTTCAATCTGCAAATGGGGGGAAAACATTTTTGAGCTGACAGCAAAGACTCAGTGAAAGTTACTCTGAGGCTTCTGATTAGCACTGCGACGCTTGTGTAATCGGAGGGGCACCAATTATTTCTCTATCAGTTTTTATCCATCCACCACAGAAGATAAACCATGGCAACAGCAAGCTTAATACTTTTAGTTAGGTGAATAAATATATATACATACATATACACACGTGTGATTGTGTGTGTGTGTATATATATATATATATAAAATATAGTGAGAGAGCGAGAGAGAATGTAATGAAAGTGAAATGTGATTTACATTATTGTCACTTTCCAAGTATTCTGTCAGTTCCCGACACACACAACTACAACCACTCATGACTCAATCTTACCTCGTTCTACACTGCATTTAGCTGTAGCTCATGACAGTTTCAATCTTGCACAACTTGGAATTAGACCAGTCACCAACTTTTTCTGTTGGCTATGGTGACTTTGAGTGTATAGGCTGTGTAATATCATATATGTTATTTCAAACATTTCGAAGTGTAGGCATTAATTGTTCCGAGAATTTTTTTTCTAAAGTTAAGGAATAAACCTTTGCTGAGTTTAACTTATATTTAATTCAGTATTTTGTTTTGTACTGATGTGGCCATAATTATCCTGTCAGTCTGCCGATGCTGGAAATCTGACAAATCTTCTCCTCCTCCTTTATTGTCTTATAGAAAGACGAGATATGACAGAGTTGTAATAAAACAAGAATACATTGTCACATTAAAGAACAATGTAAATGACTTGATATCAAATTCTATACACAGGTTTAACTAAATTAAGATAGCTGAAAGCAACAGGTTTTTAGTGATTAACAAAACAAATAAAGCCTTAGTGTGTCGTCTATTATTTCCTTGTTATAGTTAATTGTGAGTGTGCGTGAGGGGATGGTGATGGGCAAGCACTTCATCATCTGTGCATATACAAATCATTATATTATAATTATGTGTATGTGTTATAACTTATTGGTGTCCTTATCGCTGCTGACTTGCTTCTCTCTTACAGGGGAAAGGAATAAAACATGGGATATATAATCCAAAGGCTGAGGACCGAGTGAAATGCAATTCATGCCCTTGTCTTCATACACATTCATACACACACACGGAAGATGTGGAACAGAAGATGTGCGCGCCACTTATAAGAGTAATTTATGCAGAGTCTTAATTGAAAATTGTTATCAAAATCAATTTGGCAACCTTTAATAGGATGAGAGCACAGAGGCTGCAAGAGAGTCAGTTCCCTGGATGATACATTTGTTAGAAAGCTAAAGACAGTGAGTGTGAGTGTATGTGTGTTGGTATGCGTTTGTCAGGGTGCAACAGGGCACAGGATGTATGTGTCTACAAGGAATCACGGTTACAAGCAGCCAGATTGAGGTTTTTTCCTTAGGGTGGCTGGACTCGGCCTTAAAGAAAGGTTGAGGAGCTTTTAGTCAAATTGCTCCTTCTTTACGTTGCATGGAGCCAGATGAGGCACAAACCACTGGGAGGAAACCCTGGGGTAGAGACAGAATCACAGGAGGGATTACCGCAATTACACTATGCTTTGTGCTACTGGAAAAATTCCAACCGTTTCTAAAAAGCTGAGAAGTTGCACTTCAAAGCCAACATGTGGTTATTATGGTAATTTAACTTGCGCTGTCACAGGAAGCCGGCGAATCAGTGTCTTTGCCACCAGAGAGGAGAGAGTTGGAAAAACGCCTGTACATAGTTTCCATTTTTTTGGCCTATTTTTGGACATTGAGACAAAAGCTCAATTTTTTTTTATTTTATATATGTTTAATACTGTTCAAATTTCAAATTTAATACACACAATCTGGTGTTCATGTACAACTACAGTGTTTTGTTTTTTTTAAATAAAACAGTTTTTCTTCATTTTAAATTGTTACTACACAATTTAATGTGCAGTCAATTGTAAATAATGGGCAAAAGCACATATTCACAGGATTTTTCTGGCCCTTTTATGGTTAAAATAAGAAAAAAAAAGTCCAGATGAACACGTTGATGCTTAGGTGTTAAAGGGTTAAAAGCTTGGAAGTGTGATGGGGTGAAGGAACGTCGGGAAAACCCTGCTTAACATGATGCCTCCATGACCTGACCTGGGAGGAATGGAAGAAAATGCAAGATTTTGTTGGATGTTTATTTGTCCACACAGGTTTTCAAACTGGGTTTATAATTGACTTTTTATACATAAGTTGCTTCTAATAAAGAAAAAGGCTATGTGACAGGACTAGACTGACAAACCTTCATTAGGGTCTATAAGGAGCTATAATTATCACTATGAATACTTTTTTTTTATGAAACAGTTCTTCGTTGAGTGTTTTTTTGTGTGTGTTTGTCTCCACTCACAGTAGGAGCATCCGTAGACTTCAACGCGCAGGCCGATCCGTCCCTCTTCACTCCAGTCCAACGGCACAAGCCTGAGGAATCGAGCCACGATCCCCTGCTGAAGCTCATGGCGAACAGCACTCTCTGAATTGGAGTTACCAGAAAAGGCCTGGAAACACATATGTTCACACACACACACCCACACACATAATTAATGAAATTAAATACATCGAAGCCCTGCAGTCAAACAAACAGCTTTGGGACTTAGAACAAGCATATTTGTTCCACTCACTACATTCAGCCCTTAAGGTCCATGTTCACAAAACATGCAAGAAATTATGGGTCTACATATCTAATATGCCCGCTACAAGACAGACTTAATGCAGGGGGTTTTGAAGAAGAAACACATTGTATCAACCTCAAGGTGTGAATATCCCTGCTCACATCACGTCCTATTTAAGCCGACTTGCTGATTACCAAGACTGGTGGCTTTTGAACGATAGGATTTTCTTGTTTCATCATACTCTCTTTGACACCCCAGCCTCTAAAAAACACTTATTGTCTGCAAGCAAAGCAAATACACGACAAAAAAGTGAGATACCATATTTCATATTTCTAAAATAATACCTCAACCAATTGTCACAAGGTAATCTGTAAGTTTTATTTTACTTTCTAATATCATATTAATACAGTTTGTTAGCATCTTTAGAGAGTTTCCCCCTTTACCTGAGGCAACAGTAGGCAGCAATTCACTAATGCTGGTGAGTTCATAATGAGTTAAAAGGAAATACTGTTGATTAAAATATAAGAGAACATTTTCTAGGACCATATTGGGAATTTTTAATAACTTCAATAATTTTGCCATAATTTGCTGTATAGTGGAAGACAGCTATAAATGTTGCATGTATATACACTTTTATGTCCTCTCCTTTAGACTGAACAAGACGTGGAAACCCTCACACAGTTTCAGAACTGTGTTCCAGTTTCCTCTCTACTGAAAGGATCCTGATTGAAGCAGTACCCAGTCCAGCCATCCAAGAACCTGTTAATAGTCTGGTGAGCCTGACATCCATCACAGTTGTCATTCACCAGCTTGCCAGCATGCCTCTCACACGTCACCTGTGATTTATGATTGTTCATTTTCTGACTTATTTAGATGGTTCTGATTACAGTTGCCTTGTTTAAGGTGGGCCGGCTTGATACTATCAGAGGACTGAGGCAGGGATACTTAAAATCTGGTTTTTATATGTTTGGTTGCATGTCCAGTCTTGATTGACCTCCATTGACCTAAAGTTACTTCAACAAATCTCTACTCCTTTTCCTCATAGCTCCTCTTGCCCGGCATCTCAAATTTCACTTGACCTTGGACATGATGGGGAGAACCCCCGACTGCCCACTAATCCACCTCACCACAGTGCCTGAATTATTCACACTTGTGTGAGTTCCCCTAATCTCCGAAATAAACACACACACCATAACCCCTTTCCCAAATGGGTTTCTTCCACAAACACAAATAGCGAGAACAGCTGGCACGAACCATTGTGGAGAAACATTATAAACAGCTCAGTAGGTAACTTGACAAGAGCAACACACACAACAGCCATGTGTTTTCCTAGATAAGACATGAAGTAGGCAGAGCAGTGAATGAGCGTGGGGAAAAAAAAAAGACACACTCCGCTCAAGACAGTCTGCATCGAGCTGACTCCTCACCGACCCAAATGTATGACCCTGAAGATATGCTATCAACCAAAGAGGAGATGGTCGAGAGTTCACACTAAGCTCAAAGCCACTGAACTTCCGAGGCAGCGAGGGAACGGACACAAGGTGCCTCTATCTCCAGTGCGCCTTTCGCCTTTCCTTCAATTTTAATCTTTATTTATCCAGGAGAGGTTATTTGAGTGCACCAATGCTTTTTTATTAGCACCCTGCTCCGAACTCACACAGCTCCACACGAGTCGTCAGGGAGCCTTTTAATACACTTAAACTGCATCTTCTACTCTGCAGGTGCACAGTTCCTGGAGATGTGGGTTAAATGACAGATATTCACTCAGAACCGCAGCTATCCAGTATGCAACTGGGATTCCAGTTGTGTTTAATGCAGGTTTCAGGTTAAAAAAACTGCAAACCATTTGTCCATATCATTCATAAACTTATGTAGTTTGAATTTGTCCAGTGAGACTAATGTAGTTTTTCTAAGTTTGATAAGAGCAAGGGAATGCACTAATTGCTCTCTTATTGTAACTATAGCGAGGTACACATTGATTCCAGTTCTATGCATACAGTACTGTAATTTGTCTTTTCCCTTAACAGAACAAATGCTGCTGTTGAATTAAAAATGAAGACAAATATTTTATAGCTGAGTCTTGTACTGTGGATTTGTAAGTACATTTATTTTATGCTCTTCTTTGTAGTGTTTCCTACACTACTGTTTTCAATATGCCTTGGTGCAACACGGAGGCACAAAAAATATACATTTATTATTCGAATTTTCCTTCAAGCTTGGGAGAAAATGACATTTAAACCATAAGTGAGGTGAAAGAAACATAAATAATGAAATGATAACAGTTGGAATGTGAACCTAGAGTCAACCTTTCAGAAAGCTCTGCAGGGGGAAAGTCTGGGGTCGGTAGGGTTTTGGGAACAAGACACACTGGAGCTTTAAGCTCATTACATAGCTAGAAATAAAATAATAATAAAACTCTGAATAATATGTATCTACCAAGGATTTAGCTCACTGAGTGCAAAAGACTTTGCTCACACTTTCCTCTCTTTGTGGAAAGAGAGAGGGAAGAAAAACATTTTTCATCTCCAAACCAAAGCTTCATCCCCTTCACCGTTTTCCAGCTTCCTTTTTTATATTTCTTTATTGTGTTCATCCCTCAATTCAGCATTTATCTGTTCTTGGCTGAATGAACAGCTCAATTCAAATGACATTGCTATGCGGGATAGAGCGCACAGGGTAGGATAGGGAAGAGAGGAGGCGCAGAATGAAGAGGTGGAAAAGACTTTTGGGTGCTGAACATCTCGCAAAAGTCTGCCTAGTCAACCATTTAATTCTCTATCCTCCAAAGTCCAATCATTAACCAGCAAACCAATGAGTAATTTGGTATTTGTGTGTGTGAATGTGTCACTGTATAGAGTGTGTATGCATAAACGTTTATCACAGAACAGTGTGTGTGTGTGTGTGTGTGTGTTCGGCAACTTCAGAGCTTAGACACTTTAACGTTTTGTTTAATCAAGAACTCGAGTAATTTATGGCAACAAAGGCTACAAAGTGCTACCAGCAACTTTTAGCTTTTACTCGTGTTAATGCTATTATGAGTTTGTGTATGTTATTTCAGTTTAATCCCAAGATGTGCATGACTGCGTCCACATGCAGAGCTACATCAAAACAAAAATGTGGATTATTTGGAAATCCTTAATAGGCCAGAAATAGATATTTGTATGCATATAAATTACAGCTATCAAAATGAACACTATTCTGTCCACTGCACGTGCGTGACTCTGCACTAAATAACCGATAGCTAAACACTTGGTGTGGCGTTGAAAAGATGACTTACATGTAGAAGTAAGTTGAAGCTTTACTGTTTGTCGTTGTCAGTTGCTTTACAAAGCCAGACACTCTTTCTTGTGAAAGTGAAATAAAAATACATGAAAAAAAACACTTCTATATACATAAAAGGATAAACTTCACTGTTAGCTTAAAACGTAGAGCTACATGCTACACAACAAAATAGAGTTTTTGTCATTAGCTAAAACGTATGAAATAAGCAACCAATATGCAAAAACTATGAACTGTACAAATATAATATATAACAAAACTCACGTAAACAAAGCTTCTCCAGGGCTGAACAGCGGTGGATAAAACAGATTGCTCTGGAGCACATTTCCATTCAAAATAGCATCCAAGGTGGCCGATCTGACCTGTGACCTTGCCCACATGACTTTAACAATCAATAGAAAGCCAAGGGCTATCAAAATAAAAGAGCATCTTTCAAAATAAAGACTTTTTACATAACTTTGGACTTTTTAAATAACCATAATTTGCTAAATTTTCTACCGATTTTCAAACGGTTTGGTTTGTTATAAATGTCAGAGATGTAGTTATTATGACACTTCAAATAACCTTAAACAGAACAGAAAGGTGCAATGAATACATACACACACAAGGTATTTATGTTATCAATATATGGGCTACTAAAACTCAGGATACAGAATGGCATGAGATATATTTATACTTTTATAATAGGAATTTTAAAGTTACAACAGGGTTTTAACCTCTTGACTGTAGCCTTTTCCTACTTTATCCCACCATTTGTTGTATTTTACTGTTTTACTTGCATTTTTTGTTTTATTTCAAAGTTAAAACAGGGTTTTTACTTTTTTACTTTAGACTTTTCGTTTGTCATCCACCCTGTATTGTGTTTTATTGTTGTATTTGCATCTCCTTTCTTTTTACATTTTTATTTAGGTGCTATACAAATAAAGTTTATTATTATTATTAAGACCCAATCACTACAGAGTTGTCACAGGACTTTTGCCAATACATGAAATCATTAAAGGAAAGCCAAGCCAGAGAAAGAGAGAGACTTGGGAAAACAATAACAACCAGGGAAGCTGAAAGTCAGCCAGAGTCCTTGCTGGGCATCTGGAACACTGTGGCTGCTGTCATTCATGAAGGAACAAGCTAATCACTGTACTACAGCTGGTCAACAAAAAAAACAACAACTGTGTTACACACACACATACATCAATCACCATTTAAACAGCCTATGTCCGTCAACGGGTACAATTTTTTATTGACGTGCCTGCCTCGTGTCCATACACACATTAATGCACCCAGCACACGTAAACATACACCTGTTATTTACTTGCTCGGGAGCTAGCCGTCCTTCCCACTCCCTACTCACTTATTCTCACTGGCTGCATGCTTTCCATTTCCTGAATGTGAATCTGTCATTCCTGTCCATGTGTGTCAGTGAAAATCTATCTATATGAGTGTGAGTGTATATCGGTGTTTGTGTGTGTGTGTATGCGTCTGCCTTGACAACCAGAGACATGCGTTTCCTGAGAACAGATCTCCAGATACTGAGAAACAACAAGTGAAAGCCCCTTTTTCTGGCGTTTGCTTGATGCAGCTGGACCCTTTGTTCGACCAGCCCAGAGACACGGTGCGTGCGTGTGAGTGAGTGTGTGTGTGTGTGTGTGTGTGTGTGAGACATAGCAGAGTGTCTGTTTTTTTGTGTGTGTTTCTTACTAACAGAAACAAGGGAAATCAGCCTGGCCTGGTCTGGTCTTTTGTTTTTATCGACAAGTGTATGGGACAAAACAGAAGGGCCATAGAGAAAACTGTGTTTCTGTGAAGCCCTATGGGTGGTTGTACTTGTATGGGTATGTGCCGTTTTTGGTGCCAAGAAAACATTGCAAACTGTAGCATTGCCAAATGTGAGAGAGTCTGAGTGCTACTGGGTCGCGGTGGTGGTGTCTGTACGTGTGTCTTTTAAAGTACATGCTGAGAAATGACAGTAAATCTTGAAAACTAGCCTCATTGGACAAAAATGGGAGAGATTATTTTCCTCCCCCAACAAACCGTCAGAATTTAAATTCTTTGCCTCAAAGTCAATCAAGCATCCCACAGGTGGAGACCACAACTACCATGTTGTTTCTTTTTTGTAATTCTATTTTTGCTGATATCACTAGTTGACAGTATATTTTCGGAAATCATGGGCAATGATATTGCGCAGATGCACGTGATGTCGAAATTTCAGGGCTTCAGTCGACCAAGTATTTCTTTGGTTGATTGCAGCCCTAATCCAAATCCTAATCCGGCTAACATGAACAGAAAGTACTGTATGTGCTGTGTCCCTCACAAGAAAAGGCCCTGTCAAGCAATATCAGACCTGACAGAGGGAGTGTTTGTGTGTATACACCAGCGGGGGCAAGAGGCGTTTATCCCATCAAAACTGCTGAACGACTGGGTTTTGTGAGCAGTAGAATCATGTTGTGTGTTCTTTACTAGCACAGTTTTGCTGTTGCCTCCATTTTTCTTGCCATTAAACAAATCACCTCCTTTGTGCAGTGCAGGAATGTCAACTAATGGAATAACATTTCAACACTGAGCTGAAGTTTAATCAGCACTGTGGGAACATACTTTATTTGGTAAGAGTTGACTTAAAAGTTACACATTTCAGTTTTAAGTCGTGATTATAAACGGTTAAATGCTCGTTGCTCAATGATATTATGTAGACTTGTCAGTACTACTGTCGTAGTCACTGCAAAAAGGAAATATCACAATGGGGGGACAGTAACACTGCACACCACGCCGTTTAGCCACTAAATCACCGCAAAGGAAACTCATTCACCATGACAGCCTTAGCTGTCAGTGGACATTTCACACCGTGTTTGTGTCCCCACATTATTTTGTTATTCCTTGCATCCTCCTCCATTACCCTTCAATGCCATTTGAGGTATAACACTGATCTTGAACTTTACTGCACACATAAGGGATTCATCTTAAACATAAAATGTGCATAGTGGACTTAATTATCTGCTTTAATCCATACATTTCATAGCGGTGCAAGCAAAGTCCCAAGGACATTCTTTGTTATTTCTTCTAGACCAAGTACATAATTATATTCCTTTGTAACGGTCATGCGTTATAGATTTCCTCACCAGTTTAGTCTCTCACTGACTGCCCTTGTCTGTTAAAAGGAGCATGGAATCTGCTGGCGACAAAGGGAACGAGAATCTTGCCTCACATACATTAGCGGAGAAATGAGAGACACTTGCAGAACATTTCATGCAAACACTATTTCATACACTTCCATTTGGGCTCATTAATTACTGTGGAGCAATCAAAAGAAAGAAATGGCTCTATAAAAATGTAACATTTTATTTTTACCCCATCATCAGTATTTCTCCCCCTAACTGCAGTAAATTATCATTGGTGTGCAAAAATATTTCCATGCACAGAATTACATTTTGCAGAGAGTGGCACACGCACGCACGCACACTCCTGCACACGCACACACACACACACACGGAAAGAAAAGAGTTTTAAGAGCCCATTACTCAGGCTATGAACACTTTTTCTCTCCCCTCTGCTCACCAGGGACCAACACTGATGGAGTGAGGAAAGCCTCACTGGCTCTGTTATAAAACCCCACACGCTACATGGAGCCAAGTTGCTGTGTTTGACGTCTGCACATTTTACTTACTCATTGCGTGTCAGAGGATGTGTGTGTGTGTGTGTGTGTGTGTGTGACATGATGTTTAGGATGGGCAGTGTTTTCATATTTGTATTTGACAGTTAGTGCATGGCCTGTGTCAGACAGGAGTCTGTGCTCCGGTCAACAAATTGTTTTCATTAACTGATTCTAATGATTCAGTTAGACTGAAAACAACTGCTTTACAGGTCACCAGTCACTAGTTTGTGTGTGTCGTGTGTAACAAACTTAAGGAATTATCACTAGTTATCTGAAACACGAGTGGGAGTAATGTTGAAAGAAATCAGGGGATTAACCTTTGTTCTCCTGAGATACCAAAACAAAATATTTAAAGAGAACAGTTCAACATGGATGTAGAGTCATCAGTTCAGAAAACTCCACATGCTCACAGAATGCATGGTGACAAGAGTTACACACTGGAGGTCTAAACCTAAACCTCCAAACTCCTACTTCCATGAATACCCAATTACTGTGGCTCATTTCATGCGATGAAATCAAGGAAATTGTCCTTTGATTTTCCTCCCAATCAGCTGACCCCAGATGCACTTTGAGTGGCAGCAGTTGATCACTTCCCTCATCATTGAGTCTTGAGCAGTGCTCAGTGGGCACAATGTTGTATGATGGGTGCTTCTCTCAAGGAAAATTATTACTGGAAAAAAGTTGCCCGAGCAACAATGACTGTTTGATTCTTTTGTGCTACTGGCAAAACACATTGACTTATTTTTTGTTGGAGGCCACTTCCCTCCATAGAGGGCATCATTTTTTTCCCATCTACAAGGACAGTGCACGTCTTATACACAATAGAACCACTAAAGCTGTACATACGGCCATCATCACAACAAAGATATGTGTGTGTGAAGGTTCGAGGCTGGTTGAAATGATTTCTATACATGGTTATAATTTTTATTCCAACGTGAGGCTTCTCAACAGCGGATGTAACTCTGACAGTCTAATTAGATCACAGAAATATTTTTATTCACACACCTTCCCAAAAAGGTAAACGTCTCTCACGTGAAAAGATGCGATTTCCATTTGGAGACTTCATAAGCAAGTGGAAATAGCTCAATGCCAGACCCTGCAAAAGTGAAGCTTTAAAATAATATTGTGGCATTTTCAGGAATAAACAAATACATGTGACGCAGAGCAAACACAGAGTGAAACCATGGTAGCAGTCCAGCTGCGATCTGCGGCACCCCTCCTGATAACTCAATTACAAGTTGACATTTACTTGGCTGCAAATTTGCACATTCAGAAGAAAGTAAAAGGCAGTTACATTTGGGGGGTTTTCACATAAAAAGGATCTCCTCAAAGGGAATTATTGATATGATATCTCCTACCATCCGCCTATGGCGGTGGTTTGATGATGCTTTGTAACCAGTCTGTTCTAATGTGTAAAAACTGTCGCCCAAGACATTTTTTAATCCCAGACTATTTCCCTTGCTTTAATGTTGTCCTTTGCTTTAGTGCTGTTTCGAGCACTAATGCACACTTACTCCCCTCCTTTCTAATATAAGTCCCTCTAGATAAAAGTGTCAGGAAAAGTACAAATCTCTTCATTTCTGTATTTAATCAGATGCAAAAACATGGAGGACTAAGTTTTACAAGCCGAGGACATCTGCAATGCGTTTCCCTGCCTGTGATTGAGAAATATTGCAAATAAATAAATCAAGTCTATACAAAAAAAAAGCAGAGGTGGGAATTAAATACATGTACATTTTTAGAAACTTTTTTCCCCGTGCAATTATTTTCACTTTTATTTTTAACGACCATAAACTGATCAGGTCTTTTAACCAATGATTGTTATTGTTCTGCTGTCTTCTTTGTTTTCTCTAAATGTAAGTCATTAACAAGACCATTGACCTTGAAGACAACTGGGGAAACTCTGAGGCACTTAGTAACATCTCTAGACAAAGGAAAGTGAAATAAATATCAGCCTGACATATGGATAACGTGAGAAAGAGAGAGCTACGGTTCATCCGTGCATAAATCCAGGTGTATGATTTATCAGTGCATGCACCGCAGATTCCAAAACTGAATTAGTCCTCAGCACTGAGACACGTTGACATCAGCATTCATTTACCTGACGAACTGCAGCGTGCCACTGGGACACACACACACTCGCACCTTTGTTCGCACTCGCACAAAAGGTATGAACGCAGTCTCGTGTCAACGCTCACACCTGTACATCTCATTGGGTACACAAAGTGGAGTGTGGCTCTGATCCCTTTAGGTGAGAGCAGTGTGACACATTCCCAGTATCACACTTGCTTTGCCCCTTTTTTAGCTAAACTCCGACACATTTTCCCTCTCCAAGTATGAGAGCACTGTATTTAATATAAGTAATAAAGTTTAGTGTACTTTGTTCTTCTCATTAACAAAAGTTGGAAGAAGTTGTATGCCGGTTTTACACTAGTTCTGTTCATTTGTTTCTTGTCCAAACAAATTATAAATGTTTTCTATATGCTTCTTATTTTCTAGTCGTGCTTCTAATGAACTAGGATAATGGGACTTATCCTAATTGGAAAACAAAAACTCAGTAGTACATCCTGTTCTGCACTGGAGCAGCATTACATTTGCCAGGTGTGTCCCTTATGGGCATGCTGGATGCTTTAACATTGTGGAAACTAGTACTGAATGAAACCTTGACAGTGTGCGGCAAAGGGAATGCATGTTGTGCACTGTTTTTACAGATAATAGTCATTATTCTCACTCTTGTTCATGATACACCTGCACTCACACTTCCCAGATCATCTGCTAAGGCCTTGTTTATGCATGTATACTGCAGCCCACCCCCCGGATTTTTAAGCACATCCAGATTGCATCTAGCTTGATTTTTTTAGCAGTCTGGAAAAAAAAAGCCCCCACAAGATTCAATCTTTCAAAAGCAATCGGAAATGTCTCCGTCGGTCAGACAGGATTTCTATTTGCCTTCTGCGTCACTCGCAGCATGACTCAAACGACAAAAACCAACAATGGCGTCAATCTCAACACAGTGGAAGACAATAGTTAAAAAACAGGATAAAAGCATGAGGACAACTACAGACTGTGGGCAGAGGAGGAGATTGCTCCACAGCCATTCCAGCTATGATGGCAACAGAAAAGGCGGCACAACTCAGAAGTCTCCTCCTTGCAATCAGAGGAAAGTTTGCTCCACATAACCATATGGGACAGACACAGTTACAGATTACAGACTACTTGTGGCCTTTAACTATCGAAATCCATGTGGAAGACTAGACAAGATGATGTCAATACGACAGATGCAATATATAATGCGAACAATTTGTCAGAAGATCAGATTACCAAAGACATAAACATGTCAAATCGAACCCTCAAGTGTGTGTACCGTAGGCCAGGGATAGTCACATGTCTATCCCTGACTGAGTTGCATTTACTAATAACATGTTAAACAGTTGTTCAAAGACCAAAACCATGGCAGAACAAAGGAGAGTATATTATAAACGTGTCGCTGTTTGATCTCATGTTGACTTCAGACGTGTGGTCACAGCTGTGCTCGATTATTATGAACATACATAATTGTCAACTGATCTGCAGGTTTCAGCTTCTCTTCCACATTAATAGCAAATCGGACAATGTGAGAGGCATCATAAACTAGTGTAGTGTAGAAAGAAAATACAAATTTGTGTTAAGCCAAATGGGTGTTAACATGCAATCAAAGAGTCATTTTTTTCTGTACTCTCAGAGAATTCACTTCACACGTTTCTGCGTTTAATTTTCTTCTGAGACGCACATTAAAGAAAACAATGTGGTGTCAAACTTTGACACTTTCACTGGGAAAAAAATCATCTAAAGACGAACACTTAAAAAGGTTTCTGTGACAAACAGTTCGATGACAAATTGCTACTTGTCACCGAGTATTCCACATTTCTAAAAACACATGATGGTAATATCTGCAACTGTCTCGTCTTTAATACGTTATTTTTAAGGGTGGTAAGTAAGCAAGTCAGTAAATCTTCATAAATTGCCATAATTGCCAGAGTGCAACTTGACAAACAAAAATAAATATTATTAAAGCACCCTGCTGGATTTTTTAATATCAAACAGTTTTGACTTCAGTGCTGCACACCAAATCACATTATATGCATCATTACAGCCTGACAATTGTATTAAACCCATTGTGTTAGTTGTACAGCATTACTAAATTCTGATACTCAGAAACATCTTTCGACGATGGTGTTTTGTCTTTAATCTGTGAGCAGAAACCTTTGTATCAGATGGGACTGAATACATCTCAGCGTCCAGTAAGACGCAAAACATTACACTCACTTTACTGTCATTGTCAAGCGAAAACTCAATAAAATGCTTTCTACACATAAATCCATGGCATTTGCCACTGCAGGCAGTGCAAGCAGCTGTGATTAAGGAAGCGCATTTCGTGTCGCGGCGTCTCCTCGGCGGAGCAAGGCGCGAAACATTATTTTTCACAAAATCAATGCAGCACCTGCCGAGTCTTTGCCACTTCTCCTCATCAGTGAATCACAGTCACAGCGGTCTCGCCTCTACAAGCCTGCTGGAACCAAAAAGTAACCCAGTTTGGCCGTGAAGGGGGTTTTATCTCCAGTGCAAAGTAATGGCAGGTGGTTACCGGTGGCAGAGGGTTCCTGAATAGAATGGTTCATGCAAAACAGTGAGAGACAGGTGGTTCTCTCTCTGGGGATCACTGTGTGACCATCATACTGAATTGCCTGATTGTGTATGTGTGTAGAGCTGATAGTGTCGATATAATCACCATGGTATATATTTTTTTTATATCATGGGTCAAAACTTGTACAGAGACACATTTTCACACCTAAAAGTCTGCTAGGTTGGGGTCTCTGTTCAATTAGGGGCTGCAACATTAAGTCGGTCCTAGTTTGCTTTCACACTGCACTTCAGTGAAACGAACCAAACCTTTCTTAATGTAATCCCCGTGCTCGCCTGAGGAGGCGCTGCATCAAGAATTACTGAAGGAAAAGACAAGACATTGCGTTTACCCACAATTCCCTGCGTTGGAGTCCGCTTCTTGCATTTGGCTCACTTGAAGCGAACCAAGACCTACGTTTTCAGGCACAGTTCGCTTCTTTGGTGCGCGCATCAGAGTTCAGTAGCGCATTCACACCTCCACAAAGAACCGGACATCCCGAGCAAACTAACTAGGATTCGATTAAGACGGTTTGGTGTGAATGCACCCTTAAATCTAATTGCAGGGGCATAGAAGAGTGTGTGTGTGTGTGTGTGTGTCTGCTTGAATCTAAAACCCTCTCCCAAACAAATTTAAATCAAAAGCCAGAGAGAAAGAATCAAATGTTGCTTGTTACTGTAGAGGTTATTGATGGTATATGCCCATCTTAAAATTATGGGCTCTGTATTTATTTACGTAAAGCAAAAATTATACTGGTGATAGATATAATAGCACTATGTGTGCCATACATCTAAGCAGAAACTCGGGGTCTGCTATAGTTACTGAAACACCCAAGAGATGAATGTGTTTTGGAGTATTTGCAGAAATATTAGGAGCAATGAATCAGGGTTAATGGAAGGAAGGAAAACTCTCCAGCATAAATAATAATCAGCAAACAATTATGATGGAGCACACAGCCCTAAAAGACTACTGATGGAGCAAACCGGGTCTTGTATAACGCTCGTATATTAAAACGCCCCCATGCACATTTACGAATATGAGAACACATTCTGGATAGAAAGCATGTTATGATGGGATCATATCAGCCGTGACACCCATCAACATGCCGGCGTTCCAAACCATTAGTACTGAGTCATCATTTCTACAGTATTACATGGGCACTCAGATTGAAGATGGGTGTGGTCTTTAAATTTGGGCTCGTAGTTAAACGACTGCATCTTACTCAAAGCCACCACTGCGAAAGTTAGTTGTGGCGACTAATTCAAATACCTTCTGTTAGTTGTTATTGACAGTTGTTAATCATTGTTCTCAAAGTCAAATACAAACTTTACTTTTGAACAAGTACTATTTTCATTTATTTTTCATAATTTGAGAAAGGCAGGCAGGCAAATTAAGCAATTACAGGTTGTGAAAATTGGAATCCAGCACATCAGTTACTCCGATTACTCTTTTTTTTTAAACTTGAGAACAAAGTCAAAAGAAAGAAAAGAACAACGTAATTACAGGCGGTGAAAATTGGATGGTCAGAGTACCACTAGTAGAGTCATTTTAAATTTTATTTTCTAAAGCACAAAGATAAAAAAAACTGTAGAGGAAATGCTGAATTACACAAAACATACAAAAGGGGTTTTGTGTGGCAACAATCTGAATAGAACGCATTTTATTTCTGCAAACATTTCATTTCTCTTGGGTGTCAATCAAGAATGCAGAACGTCTCACAGTTTCCTCACATCTCATTTATCATATCTATCATATATTTATGCTGTTTTGTTTATGCTGCATCCTCTTGTGCATCCTTGAATTTGTCTCTCTTGTTTAATTTTTTTTTTTACACATTTTTCTAAATATCAATGTGTGCTATCAATGACCAATGAACGAGATAAGTAAATGAATGGTCTGTTGCAGTAAATTATACCCTGGGAATCCAACAGATTTGATCAAGGCCCATGCCTTTTTCTTAATCTGATGCACTGTGGGGTAAAAAAACAAAACAGTGTACTGTGTTTGAGTACACAGAGGATAAACATGAAAATGGCCCCTACTTACATGTCTTATAAATGCTATTCATGACACTACTATACTCCTGTCTTTAGCTAAAAGCCCATCTGTTATCACCTGTAGCCGTCGACCGAGCAGGAACTGTGAATAGTGCGGGCCATTAACCCATTAGCTAATGATCATGGATTGTGCGATGCCCCACTGAAGTGCTGGAAACGGTGCAGTGATGGAGGTCTGTTGGTTTGGACTGAGACAGATGACTCAGATGTACTCAAAAAGACTTCTCTGCTTTACAACATGTTGGAACAAAGAGCTTCAATCTTACACGCCGTCCTTATTTTCCACCTTGAACCCAATAGTGCTTGAATACATTGATATTACATTTGATAGAAATTTATTTTCATGTGCGCCACGATCTTCCCTCCAAAAAGAGGTATTATGCTGTAGGTTGAGGGTGAGAGGGAACCTTCATATTTTAATGACAAGGATATTTATTTTAAATTATGCAGACAAACAGCTCACAATACGTCCAACGTTAACTCTCTCCCAACATGAACGTACAATAAAAGCTGACAGTAGAACTCAATCTCTGATTGTTTTACTATATCCCCAGTCCTGTAGCCACACACTATATTTATACCCAGTTGCATTTCTTGTTTACTCACCCAAATATTGCCGTCCTGGTGATATGGTTTCCAGTTCCGTCCTGTGTCACTGTAGAGAAGGCGGTACCGTGTTGTCCAATCAGAGCTGCTGTAGCGACCCTGCGTTGCTATGGCGCTCACCTGCTTTCTGGTCCCCAGGTCCACCTGGAGCCACTGGTAATGGTCACTGTCCAGAGGTGACCAACCACCGGCACCTGCGGAGGTAGTAATATTTTGTGAGGGGCATTTAGAAGGACATGTTTAAATCACTTGAATAGCATTAACAGTGCAGTCATAATACAGTAGAACTGATTTTTTTTTTTTAAAGTGTAGTCATTAGCTTATAGTCTGCCCTTTTATTAATGGTCAGTGTCTAGCAGTGGCCTTGACACGTGCTCCAACACACAGAGCATAGCAAGGGGCACAAAATGTTTTATTAAGAACTTGGCATAAAGGGTTAGAGCCTGCTGACGACAATGTGACACAAATACCCTCTTATTCAGTAAAATCTAATTATTTTCACAGTCAAATAGAGTACGTGCAAACATCTAGAGATGGCATTTTGTGTTTTGGACATCTTAGAATGCATTAATTTTGTAATATTGCAATTTATTCTTATCTTAATGTATAACAATCTGCAAATCTCACGCACAGGGAGGGTGCTATCCACTTAATACTAACACAACACACACCTTTTTTTACCAATTACACAGTTCAATTTGTATGCAGGATCATTTTTAAACACATGCCTCTGCCTTTTTATTTGGATAAATTGGATAAAAGATGGAAGAGCCGCTAACCACTATGGTTGGCCCACATGGGTTGATAAAATGTAGACACAGGTATACATACATGCATACACAAACATCTACACGAGCGCGCACGCACACACTAGGATAAAGTAGGCAGCAAGAAAACAGCAAGTGCTTAACATTAAAGGCAGAAAACATTGGCAACTTCAAAAAAGGATCGATTTGTGATGGCTATAACTGGGTCAGAATATCTCCAGATCAGCAGGTTTTGTGAGGTGATCCAAATACGCAGTGATTAATACCTATCCAAAGTGGACCAAGAAAGGAAGCAGCCACTGCAAAAGCAGTTCAGAAAATGTTCAAGGCTTTGACCTGAACTCCAAAGCTCCCAGATCTCAGTCTGATCCGTGTGAAGTGCTTGAAACTAACTTGAAACTAACATCTTATCACAGGACACTTTCAGAGGTCTTGTGTAGTCCATGCCTTGATCGGTCTGAGCTGTTTTGGCAACAGGAGTTTTATGTTGTGGCTGATGGATGTTTTTTTTTTAAATACAGTCTCCAATGTGAAGTGTTTATGATCTTCTACAGAGAGAGTGTAGGTGCACCAAAGTTGGAAGACATTTTCTTTCCAGGGTGAAATATTGCTTTGAAGAAAATTACTCTCTGAAAGCATCAAAGAAGATCATTTCAGTGCCATTTCCCCATGGCTACATGGTCAACTGTTGGGACAGATGGCTGTGTTTGTTCTATAATCCACTCAGTGGAAGTCACTATTCTTGTGTTAGCCTGGACACGGCACTGACTTCACTGCGAGACAGATTGTGTCCCCATTTACTTCCCCAGATGTCTAGCTACAGCAGGGCCAAACTTCTCTGGACTTCACTGATTAAATGAGCCTCAGGTTAAACAGTATGGAAACCAAAGAGCAAAGGCAATGTTTGGCCTCTCCCTCTACATTAAAATATTGTTAGATATTATATAACTTTTTACCTGAAATCATGTGACACTAAGAGAATCTAACTCCCATTGAAGGTGGTTGCTTGGAGGCAGAAACTATGCTCTATTCAAGGTTGGCTGCAAGAGAAAGTCATTGAATTCATTTTTTGCCAGGAAGGCCAATGAGAGCCTGATGCAACCCAAGATAATGGTGGAGCCAAGAGCAAATCATTGTAGTTACAGTTAGGGTCATCTGGGCTTTAATGAAAAACCTTAAGGTCATTAAAAAGATGACTAAACATCAGTATCAGCCCTGGCAAGCTGCTCATCAGAGGCTGTGCTTATTTCTGATGTAGCCTTTGTTCTCAGTGCTGAGCTGTCTTCAATAAATTCTTCAAACTCAACTCCTCATCCACTCCAGAGACTTCTTCACCACTTCACAAACCTTCCCGTCAGGCAATTGTTTGACGCAAGGCAAAGAAAATAACGTCGAAGAGTGACCTATTGCCAAAATGCCAAAAATATTGTTTGTGACTTTTCCACCAGATTTTTACATCATAAAGGAGAATTATGCAGAGAGGACTTCACAGACAGATGTGCACCCATTCATAGACACACACCAAACTCTGACAATATATATCTCGCGGCAAACAGCTGAGTCTGTGACAGAATGTGACTATGAAATGATTATCAGGAGCAGTGGGTGGTGGACGGACTGCACACTGGCCAAGTCACGGCCGTCTTCCGTCATTCTCTGTGTTCGTTTTATTTTCTTCTCTAAAGGACATGAATACAGATAAGAGAGTGACGGGCTGAAATCACGAGTGAAGAAGGGTGACTGATTTACACATGACGGGAAGAGAGAGAAAATAGAAACATGGGGACAACATGAAGGAAAGGGAGATAGTGAGCCAGAGAGAGTGCACGAGTGTGAGAAAAACACCAAGCAGAGTGGAGGAGGCAAGAGGGACGATAGTCGTATTATAAAATAGAGGGCGAGGCAGCTTGCGAGGTATTCCCCCTCCCATGTCAAAAATCCTATATCTTATCCAATTACAGAGCCATTACACTCATGGCCCCAGCCTTGATAGATAACCAGGCCTGTATCAGTGGAAATGTCAATACCTCAAAAACCCGTTGCAGCAAAGCCATTCCCCTGGGGTAAGATCCAAAGTGGTAAAAGTAGAAGGGAGAAAATGATGGGGGGGTGAGGAACTGGGAGTCAGAGCAGTGGGGAGATTGTGATAAGTAAACAGAAAGCATAAAATTAAGATTAAGAAGGCAAGCTTAGTGGACACTGACCGAGGCAGTGTGACAGCTTGAACAAGATCCGAGGACGAGTTGTCAAAGAGAATGATGAGAAGGTATGTGTGGCGGTGGTGAAGGGGTGACAAGAGAGGGGAAGAGTCGCAGCAAAAAGATGGAAATGAAGGAGACTAAGAGAGATGAATGAGGTGAAGGGAGGAGAGGGTGATGAGAGAGGATTTTATGACTCTGGTATTAGGGAGGCCAGAGATGGTACAGCATGTGGATGGGACACCGGGAGGAAAAAAAAAAGGGACAGAAAGGGAGCAGTGTAGTGGCAGTAAAGAAGGTGATAGATGAGCATATAAGTGAAGAGGGGAAGAGGAACAGAGCGCAGGGAAAAGGATGAGAAAGAGAGATAAACGGAAGCCATTAAACACTGAAAAAGGGACACCATCAATGTGGTATTGAACGGCATGCGAGTTCAAATGACAAGAACAGAAAGCAAAAGCCAGGAAAGAAAAAGTTAAGAGGTAGAGTAAGGACAACACAAGAGTGGGGGTAAATGAGAAAAGAGTGCTGGGACTATTTGTGCAGTGTTGCGGGAACTGCACACTCTCCAATAATGCGCTGTTGAAGTATTTCAGTGTCACCTCGTCTGAGCCGAGAACGACGTGTAGCACTATATTTGTTTGCAGACACAACGCGGAGATTTCATTGGTCATGTCTGATGAAAGAACTGAAGCGTGAATTATTTCGATGTCAAAAACTGGTTATTAAAATGTCTGCTTTCAAAATGTTTTTTTTGTTTTCTCTGCTCAACCTAGAAGCTATAGCAATGGGATGGTGATTGGCACCTCACAGAGAGGAGGATGTGCTATTTCAATCTTGGTTCAGCTTGGTGGGAGTTATTCCCTCCAAGGTCTACAGTTATGCAGATTGTGTTAGAATGTGAATGTCTCACTATGTTGGCCCTGTGATGGACTGTCCAGGGTGAACACATGTCTTTCATCCAATGTCAGCTGGAATTGACTCTAGCTCCTCTAGTGACCTTTGAAGGATAAGTGGTGTAGATGATAGATGGATTAATCTATTAGAAGCTGGTTAGATGTAACCGTCATTCACCAAAAGCATGTTCTGTCGGAGCTGCGGTGGGATTTTTTTTCTTTGTTTAGTCTTAAGGTTTCTCTCCAACCACACTCACATAGCTGGTACATTTAAGATGGCAATCAAAAAACAGACAAACAACTGTAATTTAAAAGCGTCCTCTGCATCCATTAGTTTTACCTCAAAAAACTGCTTGCACATGGGAACAATAATGATTTACGGATCTGCACCTTCTTTTCAGACAAATCATTCGAGGTATACAGTCAAAGAGTTTTGTTTCAATAGAAATAAGTCATTAAAATTGAAATCTATATATAATCAATAATACATTCAATTTCAAATAATATTTAATAAAGATAATATCAACCTTTCTCATTCATAATTCACAGGTTAGCAACCAAAATAAATGCGGGAAGTGATATAATGGTAAAAAAAGAATACTATAGTAACTATAGTAATAAAGGATACAAACTTAACTCATTTATCCTCAGTTGAATGTGCACACAGTTTCCCTACAAAAGCATCTCTCTTACGAACTGAAACAGCACAAATACCAGAACGCAGTGAAACGCATGTATACTGAGAAATGGCTGCCTTTCTTAAGAAAGCATAGTCCTCAAACTCCTGGGTGTCATCTCACCGCTAAACTCTCCCATTTACTTAATCAACACCTCATCCATTAACAATCATTTACAGAGGTAATTATACATTTTGTATCATCCAAGCCCTTCTACTAAGCTATAATGTGTCATTTTCTTTTCTACTTTTATCCATGTGTTATTACTTCACTCCACAGTGGGAGTGAAGTACTGTTTTTAGTGGCTCTGTGTGTTTGTGTTTCTGCACTTGCCAATATGACCAACAGAGGCCGACAGACGCTTGTTGCTTGAATGGGGTGAATTCTGCCATCTCGGATTGATTTTTTTTACTATAGGCAGATTCTGCCAAAGCACCAAAACAAAGAAACACAGCTGAGTCACTTAATATGCTGCAATTCATTTGGATTTTTTATTCATATTGCCTTCAATGCTTCAAAGTCTCAATTTGTCTTGTCCTATATCACTATACACCAATTAAAAATGACATTTACTAAAAATATGAGCAGTGTGATTGGCCAGTACAGTGCATTGTCGATTAAGTTGCATTGTGTTGCTTTGGAAGTTGAGCAAAGTTGAGCCTTTTGTTTCCTTCTGTAGCCAGAGACCAGCCCTGTAATATCAGCGAAATGAATGAGCAGACTGTGGTTTCAAAGAAGTGCTTGTTGTCCGTCTGAACTTGGCTCTAAGGGTTGAGCGAAAGGACAGGGGTGACGGTTAGGGAAAAAAGGAGAGGAAGAAGCGGAAGTATGGAGCAGAAGGCGTGTTGGGGTTACAGGGTTACCAGAAGGAACAGATGGGAGTCAGTGAGAGACAGATACATTTAAAAGTCCTGAGAGATGTAAAGGTTCAAAAGAGTATGAAAGTGATGGCAAGCATCCCAGAAAGATGGAATAAAAAAAGTAAAGAGAGAAGAGAGCTTTGGGCTAAAGAGCTTGATGTTAGATGCCAGGGGAGGAAAAAGGGTGCACAAATAAAGTATGAGGTATAGTAAAAGGAAAGGGACTAGGGAAGTGAGTTGGGCAAATGCTGTCAAATATTGTCATAGACTGGAGAGGAAAGGAGATCCCAGGGAAAAAAAGAACAGATAAAAGGTGAGCGGCGAGGAGGGGCAGAACAAGAGTGATACATATATATTTATATATATATAAAAAAACAGAGGCTCAGTGAAAGGTGAAAGCTGGAGGGAGAAAAGGGGGGGGCTGAACCGGAGCACTGGTGGAAAAAAAAGAAAGAAAAAAGATGAGAAAACGAGAGGGGAAGACAGAGGGAGAGGAGTGCCGGGGGGACTGTCACCGTTCTCTTGCCTGTCACACACACAGATGTTCGGGGTGGAGAAGAGGAGCAGGAGAAGGATAGCAGGGGAGAACAGGGGAACAGAGAAGGTCAAAGTATCCACCTCTGAGGAAGATATGAAGGAAAAAAGGAGAAAGGCAAGTAAAAGAGGGAAAAGATCAGGAGATAAAGCTCAGGACAAAGGACGGACAACAAGTACAAGCCAAGAGGAGAACGGAGAATAAAGCCTTGATCTCAAAAGATGATAAAAAATCTTCAAAGTACCTCTGATATCAAGACACTCTCAGTAGATAACACGGCATCAGTTGCTGGGGGTCATTTTTAAATATTGTAATTCTACAGTGAGGCAGTCAATGTTGGAAAAAAAAGAACTAAAGGAGGAAAAACCCACTTCACATGCTATGTGTTAACATGGGTAATAGTCAATTAGTTGGGAAGATTGTCTATAAATTCTGTCTGTTATACACCAAACATATTCCTAAAGGGATTAATAAAGTATAAGATATTCATCAAATCATTTTGATAAATGTGAGGATTGAAGTTGAGTCACCCCAGGTTGTTTTTATACAAAAAACTAAAATAACAGATTAACTAACAATAGTCCTGTGCAGACAAATAAAACATAATTTAATTTAACAAGGAAACAATTCTTCTCTAATGAATACTCCCAACTGTGCAACTACCACTGCTACAATAGTGGGTTATCTGTGTCATCACAGATAGCTCAGACCTTGTTTTGCTGGCTTGAAGAAACTCTAGCCATGTTTTTTTTTTCAGCCTTGGCTCCCTTCTTTTTTTTATCTCAGGAGGAGCCTCTCTGTGTGAATTACATTTGGCCAGTACAGACCTGTAAAGGGCACCACACAGGAACAGTAGCTGTTCAGATAGCTTGTTAATCTGATTAAAATGCCAGCGTCAATGCTACACAAACTGGTTCTAGTTCCCAGTGAATTATAAGGTTGCACTGTAGAAGATGTGCGTGAGCGATTACAAGCTGTTGCAGGATGGGCTGATAAATAGCTAAGACGTGTCATCAATACCAGAGAATTTCCTCTGCAAGGAACATCTAAATGATGTCAGCGCTGAGTGGAATCACAGATATTCCAACAAATAAGGAGACATAAATATCAAACCACACACACAGTTAGAAACTGCAGCCTCTAACAGGTTGCAAAGTGACCATACAAATATGCTATTGCATTATTTACACCAATAGCTAAAAGTCAAATTAGTAATGTGGAGGGCAAAGAAGCTAGGGATAGGAATCGGTATCGGTCAGTATCGGTATCGGGACAAAAAAATGTAAAATCCGATACATTCCAGAAACCATAATGTTGTGCAGACCAAAAATGTAAATAAAAATGATTGATTTGGACTGTTTATTACACAGTTGGAGAAATGACTCAACATATGTGTTGTTAACAGCTTCATAGTTCATAAATTGTCTAAAATGACTGTTTGTGCTAAGAAGTGGCATGGTCCCATCCTTGATAGAAAGAAGTGGCATGGTAATCCTTGATAGAAAGAAGTGGCATGAAGAAGTGGCATGGTCCCATCCTTGATATGGTCCCATCCCTTGATAGATGAAGAAGTGGCATGTTGCATCCTTGATAGAAAAGTGGCATGGTCCCATCGATACAAAGAAGTGGCATGGTCCCATCCTTGATACAAAGAAGGCATGGTCCCATCCTTGATCCATGGTCCCATCTTTGATGCAAAGATGTGGCATGGTCCCATCATAAAGTGGCATGGTCCCATCCTTGATGCAAAGAAGTGGCATGGTCCCATCTTTAATGCAAAAGAAATTGGCATGCCCAAAGAAGTGGCATGGTCCCATCTTTGATGCAAAAGTGGCATGGTCCCATCCTTGATGCAAAAGAAGTGGCATGTTCCCATCTTTGATGCAAAAGATCCTTGATACAAAGAAATTGGCATGGTCCCATCTTTGATGCAAAGAAATTGGTCCCATCCTCCCATGAAAGAAGTGGCATGGTCCCATCCTGATGCAAAGAAGTGGCATGGTCCCATCCTTGTCCCAAAAGTCATGGTCCCATCCTTGAAAAGTGGCATGGTCCAAGAAGATGCAAAAGTGGCATGGTCCCATCCTTGATACAAAGAAGTGGCATGGTCCCATCCAAAGAAATGGCATGGTCCCATCCTTGATGCAAAAAGATCTTCAAAGAAGTGGCATGGTCCCATCTTTGATGCAAAGAAGTGTGGTCCCATCCTTGATACAAAGAAGTGGCATGGTCCATCTTGATCAAAGTAGCATGGTCCCTTTGCGCAAGAAGTGCATGGTCCATCCTTGAGTGGTATGGTCCCATCTTTGATGCAAAGTGGCATGTCCATATTTGATGCAAAGAAGTGGCATGGTCCCATCCTTGATACAAAGTGATGGTCCCATGATGCAAAAGAAGTGGCATGGTCCCATCTTCCCATATGGTCCCATCCTTGATACAAAAGTGGCATGGTCATCCTTGATACAAAGAAGTGGCATGTCCCATCTTTGATGCAAAGAAGTGGCATGGTCCCATTCTTGATGCAAAAGTAATGGTCCATCCTTGATACAAAAGTGGCATGGTCCCCATCCTTGATGCAAAGTGGCATGGTCCCATCTTTGATGCAAAGAAGTGGCATGGTCCCATCTTGATGCAAAGAAGTGGCATGGTCCCATCCTTGATACAAAGAAGTGGCATGGTCCCATCCTTGATACAAGCAATATGCCGACAAAAGAAAGGCAGGGAACTATAATGGACAGAAAATGCAACGAAGAAACTCCATCTGGGAAGAAATATGACTTGAAAATACAAGATGCTAACAGTAGAGACTGCACAGTAGAAAAAGAATGGACCGTGTAGCTGTGAGTGGCGAGTACAAAGCAGCTTCTAATTTCTACTGCCAAACAGGGCAGCACAAAAAAGTGGCTCATTGTAAGTGCCCCACTGGCTCTACAATAGACTGATGGAAGAAAATGAGAAGTAAAAGACAGTGCACAGTGGAAAAAAAGCAAGTGAGCAAGGTAGAGCAACAAAAGAACACAATTGAGATCGAACGAGGAGACGTGTGAGAGAGAGTACTGAAGTAGTAGATTCCCAAAACACAGGCATTTTCAAGTCAAAGAGCAGAGTTGAGAGAGAGACTTTAGAATCGGACTTTTGGACGAGTGACGAGCATTTTGATGACAGGCACGACACACACATTAAAGTGACAGGGGCAGATCAGAACATTAAAAAAAAGAACATTTTTCCTCTGTCATACTGTCAGTGTGGGAGAGTGAGTGGGTGCATGCACATGACAGAATTGGTATTAGATGCTTTCATGCCTCTGTGCGTTTTTTTCCATATGTGTGTGTGGGAGTGTGTGCTTATCAAAGCTGCTACTTTTCATCCCAGAACCACATTAACAGAAAGTATAACTTAGTAATTTATTAACATGCCAAGTGTTGGGTGGAAAAAGGCAGCAGAAAGAAACCAGCTGGTTGGCCCTCTGTTAGTGCTTCATCTTTCTGTCATGGAGCAAAGGGAGCGGATGGAGACAGAGTAATTTAATTAGGAGCGGACTGCCATTATCGATGGATGACTGCAACGGCTGGAGACATCAAACAATTTTGCAAAATGACAGCGAGTGAGAAGCAATGCATGACAGAGGAGGGAGAGGAAACTCTTTAATTGTCCGGCAAGACAGAGCACAGAGCACTGCAGTGCTGTGATTTCCTTCGTTTAGATACAGAGAACCACAGTGCAACTTCTTTAAAGTTTGGGAAAAACTTGAGAAATGTCTGGCTGAGAGTGTGGGAGAAGAAAAAAAAAATGATAATGAAGTCTGGGAAGTAAGAAAGAGGGCAGGCTGAGAAAATGGAGTGTGGGATTGAGAATGTTACTGTAGAAAATAGAAAGTGTATGAGGTAAAATGAGATGGAGAGGGGAAAGAAGAGGAGACAATGATGTGATGGAAGGCAGAGAGAGCAGACGGAGCGGAGGGAAGGAGAGATAAGGGGGGAGAGAGAGAGTAAAATGGAGAAAAGAAAATGGAATATAAGGATCAATGACCACGTGTTTGTGATTAGTGGCCCAATCTCATGCTTGGCCACGTCTGCACTGCGGAGTAATGTGGGTGCACAACATGCATGCTCATCAGGGATAAAAAGAGTACTGTAGACGACTTTTACTCAAGAAAAAAAAAGTGACTTAAAATTTGGTTTTCGTTATTTGTCTCTGAAACATGTCATATATTTGTTTAAATCCTCTTAACAGCCTTCAATTAATAGTTATATGAGCAATTCTTTCATTTGGACCAAATGTAACAATTTGTTGGCGTACCTGTTGCTAGCCTTCCTACATATTTGCATGGTTCATTATGTAGATATGTGTTTTCTTACATTATGCAGACACAATGCCAACTTCCTGTACTCTACTTGAATTGACTCCTATCAATTGTCAGGTAGTGTGTACAGGAGTGGGTGGAAAGCATAATTTGCATTATTTTAATGTGCTGGCATTTCAAGATGTGTAGTAAACCCTACTCTACAAATGACTCAAGCAGAACAAAGTCAGTTAAAATGTATGTACAAAAATGAACTTAGCACAAAAGGTAAGGAGATCAGTGTTTGGTGGATTATTTGTTTGTTTAACAATGTTTCTTGGCAAAACGTCTTAAACTGTTGTAAAGTTAAGGAAAATACATTTGCAGGTTGCGCCCATAAAAAAAGCAAAAAAAAACTTGCCAAATCCTCTCTGCCAAAGTGGTCCTCTCTAAACCTATAACTTGATACAATTGTTATATATCTTCTGTTTCTACCTCACCTCCCTCTTTGCCTTTCTCTCCCACAACTCTCCTCTGTCCCCCATTATTCCTTTCACCCTAACCAGTCGAAGCAGACACTGCATGTCTTTGACTCTAATTCTGTCAGAGATTTATTCCTGTTAAAAGGGAGGATTTTTTTCTCTCCACTGATGCCTATTGTGTGCTCATTGTGTAAACTGCTAGGATATAACACTGTAAAGGTTTCTACCTTACTATTTGCACTGCCTTGAGATAATATATGTTGTGATTTGGCGCTATACAAATACAATTGAAATGAATTCCATCCTCTCCACTCCCAAATTCTGGAGGTAGTCTCTGATAAATCCCGCTCTGTGGGTGCAAGCATAGAGTTCGCTCTCAGATTATGGAGATATGGGATTTCCACTGGTTGCAGAATCTCATCTCGATGTCTCTCTGCATTGAGATTGCCTCCAATGATGGCAAGCCTTGTTTTTCCCAGTGAGGGAGTTGCTGCCGCCCCACCAGAAGCTCAAAATAAGAGTCAATAGCAGAATTAGCTGTTTGGCAGTGGCAGAGAAGATTTGGCAACTTTTTCATGGGCGCAACCCACATGCTCAACTCTGCTGCTCATCCCTTTTCTTTACAAATGTGGCACCATTTAAAAGGGAAATAGTTAGAATTAGTCATTTTTGCACACACACCAATTAGTGATATTGAATTTGTCCTCTGCATTTAACCCCTCCTTGTTACACCCCAGTCGTGAACACACACAAGCCAGGCGCAGGGATCAGTGGGCAGCTTTCCAACTGTATACGATTTATTGGCAAACAGCATCGTTACAAAAAAAGAAATAATCGACCAAACACAAATGTCCTTACTTTTTGTGCTGTTTATTTACTACTCACTTTAAAAGTGGTTAAAAGGATCCGTGATATGACAATGATGTTTGACAAAGGTATTGAATTAACCAACACCTTAAGGTGGCCAGGCACTGTTCCCACCCAAAGCAATCAACTCAGTTGACAGTTTGGTACGCCTGCACAAACATCATGAGGAATATGATGTTCTGCTCTTTTATTAAAATACTTTCAGAGCGGTTTCATTTCATTCATTTAGCAGGAGAAGCTGCTGAGGAGCTGTATTGAATTATAGACGTAGGTGATTTTTGATAAACATACCTTCCCTGATATGAATAGGGTGGACAGCATAATAGAAACACCTGAATACCACAGCAGGTGTGCATAGCCCTTATGAAGCAATATGGCGTTTAATACATTTAAAAGCCTGCCATGTCCAATACAATTACGTGCACTATACAGTAGCATAACATCTTTTAAATAAACAACATAACAGCTGCAGCAACACATTGTTCTACTCTGTACGGCGAGTTTCAAAAGTGTCAAACTCCATCCACAACTTGTCCACTGTCCAACTTCTGTCTGTTTGCTCTCATGGCAAAATGTGACGAATCTGCTCTCGCTGTGAACTCGAGTTCTCAAACACTGAGCTAAATGAGCTCCGCAGTCACATCATGCATTAACCAGAAAAGACGACAGCTGGCGCACACCTCAGTCACTGTGTAAGTGACAGGAGAACGGACAGCTTTAGGCATTATCTTCAATAAATATGCACTAATTTGGACACATTTCCACAGCACAAGTCGCACAGAAAAGGTTGGAATTGGGATATCTTAAAAAAGAAAAAAAATCAAAAATACTTTCTGCTAACAGCTATATAAAACAAATCAACCAAATTCAGCACGTTTACAGGGATTAAATCATAAATATTAGGGTATGAATGATTTAAGATAACTGCATGCATGTTCTCTGCCCGAGGGCTTGGATTGGGGAGAACAAATGGTGTTTAGCAGGAACCAGAGGCCTCAATGGGAACATTGTTTTCTCATCTGCAAGAATTTGGTGTTCATTTCATCATGGCAAGTAAAGCGGATGCTCATTTTCGGTACCATACACATAAGCACTGTTTTTATCCTCTGCTTGTTAATTGGTTACACACTTACTTCAGGGTAAATCTGCTGTTTAGTTGCATCATGGGAAGTGTATATAGTATGGCTTCCCGGAGCTTGACATAGACAAAGTTAAAGATACATGAGCCTCTGTTGTGTAAGTTTGTGCCATCAAATTCTCTCTCAAATCTCTTTTTTTCGTTTCTATCAAGTCTATAGGTCGATTTCCCTTTAAAATGAGGGAGCACAGCATGAATTAAACAAACAATATTTATAAAGTGTTGATCATGAAATCAAACACATTTTAATGTCAGTTTTTAAAATGTTCTGTAAGCCATCTTCAAACCTAGTTGTCCCACTTGTGCGGGAAACTCAGCGCTGAAGAGATGTGAGGGAAATATCCCTTTATACATGATATTAGCTACACATCTGGGTTTCCCCCCTTCCGTGCCTTCTCCTTTCCTTCATCATCCCCCCTTTCCTCTGACACTATGAGATGTGCAGAGGTTCATATGGAAAGATGGTGAGGGGGCAGGAGAATGTACATTTGTGACAGAGGAGTGATGATGAGAGACAGGAAAGACTTAAGACCGCATTCCATGACAATATATTGGAAATTTTACCAAGCCTTTTTACCAACAGTTACATGGTGATAGAATGAAAAAAAGAGCAACAGCCAAATATTAAACAGTAAAAAAAGCAAAGAAAAAGCTTTTATAGATTCAATGTCTCCAATGCACCCAAGCATACAACCGTTAGTAGGGAGACTGAGGAAGATGTTTATCATTATTCATATATCAGAGGCTAAAACTGTCCCTGCTTTATTTATACAACCACAAATATAATCATGAAAACAAACAAATCTAGCTCACCATCCTGGAGATGTAACGGTGTAATAATGAACTGCACCACCGACTCAAAATCAGACTAAATGGGTCAGGACTGAAATAAGATCACCTGATAAAAATTGTATTAATAAAGTGCTGAATAATGAAACAGTTAAGTGTGTTTTCCAACCACAGACAAAAAAGTTTTGCATTATAAAGATGTTAGTAAAGAATGAATTTAGTTTTGTGGACAGGGATGAAGCATTTTTATGAGCCCCGCAACGAGTATGCATGTTCCTGTTTAGGTATTCATTAACTACATGCACCAAAATAAACATTTGCCTATGGGCCTGTTACTTAGGATAAGTAATGTATTCACATTATCACAAACCTACACAGATAGAAAGCACAGAGTGTGTATAACAGACGTCAGATGAAGGAGGAGGGTATGGACCAGTGGCCTGGTAACTGGCTGGCAAACAGAAAACAAACAGAAAACAGCTGCATGACAAAGAAAATCATTAAGGCATAATTTTACATTTCACTCTCTCTCACACACCCACACACCTATAGCTGGAAAAAAATTAATATCAGGATTCACAACAAAATCTTAATACGAGTGCTGTGTCTGATTGATTCTGTGTCTTCCCTGTTCCATTGCACTGAGATACTGAGTTGATAGTCTCTGCACACACGCTCATTCATGTCATTGACGGCACATTTGGCTACTAAATGCAGCTGCTTGGAGGGACCCTTACTTATGGGATCTGTGCTCTATGGGTTGTGTTCCTCAGAAAGCAGGTATTGTATTTTTTTTTTATCAGGCAAGATAGCTGATGGATTATTCAATTGTATGTTACGCAGAGGCTGTTGTGTATCGGTTAATGTTTCACCACTATTCTAAACCAAGGTTATAATAATTTGGGATATTTCATGAGTTTTTACTCTGTTTTTAAAAGGGGTTTGGATTGAGTTTTAGTATTAGTATTTGCCAGGTGCAAGATTCAAAAAGGTCATAATAACTATTGTGTCATATTAAACCCAGCAAAATATGCCATTTTAAAAGTTTATTAGGACAAACAACCAACCATCCCTGAATCAAATATAACAAGTCTACAAGAAATTAACCTGAAGCGCAAAATGTTTATCATAGTGTTGAGGTTGGATGCCCGTAATGTGCCAGGTAAAAGAAAAAAAAAATAGCCAACAGACTAAAGACACACAAACATAACATAAATAATAATAAATAACCCTCATAAGACACATCCCATTGCTTGTGAGCCAGAAGTCTCAGGTCACTCAATTTGAGGAAAAACATAAGCAAAATAAATACAAAACAAACAATAAACCCACTTAGGTTTGGTTTAATTCAACTCAACCCAATTAACTACATAACAAATCAAATCGGCAGAGAAATCATAAATACACTTCATATGAACCCAAAAGGATCATGAATGTCTATCTACAAAGACGGAAACTGAGCACATTTCCGCATCTTTTCACTGCAATTTTAGTTTTTAAACTCTAGTTTTTATTTTTATTTCAGTTAACGAAATGAAATGTTTATTCAATTTTAGTTTTGGTTATTTGTTTCTTTTCGTTAAATATAATAACCTTGTTCTAAACATGTGAAGTGTGTGCATTTGTTACACAATATCTATTGTGATGATTAAAACGACAAAGCGACAAATATGGCAGGAAATCGTAAAGACACAGGCGTCACGAAAAAAACTAATTTGAAGCTAAAACTTCCTCGAAATTCAACTCATGTTAAAGTGAAAACTCACTCTAAAGGCGTGTGTGTAGCATCAGACATGGAACCTGATTGGAACCTGAATTTACTGGTTTTGTTATACTTTTGTTACATTAATAAACACTAATAAACTAATAAATTAGTCAAATCTGACAATAAGCCCTTAGGGTGATACACTGCAAACAAATGGACATTAACTCATGTAGACAATGAGTTATCATGACATAAAACCAATGATCCTAGACTAAACTAGACTAGTCTAAAAATGGCAGAAACATCTGTACCAATCTATTTTAATTAATTTAAAGCAAAAGAGATTATGATTTTATGACACATCTTTTGTCCTTAAGGTCCCTTCAGAACTTATCTGCCTTTCTGTTTCCCCCTAATTTCATTTTTGAGACTTGTCACATACTTTGCAATAACAAGATTAGGATCCAATCAACCAAACAGTGTTATTCTCTTCAGGATAAATATTGAAATCCAACAGTACTGTGACACGTGCCTCAGCATTTATCCACTTCGGCACATTTATCACTATGCCAACATTTCATGGAGCCTGTCAGTCTATTGTCAAACACTGTGGTAGCTTTGCTCACCAACAACTTGAAAGGGGTGAGGAAAAAATTATCAACATTTCACTAATTACAAATGAAAACTGCAAGGTAGTGAAAGAGCTGAGAATCTTCTTTTCAGGTATGGATATCAGTAGTGAAATCACGCGTAATCAAAGCCACTGGGTTAAACAATTGCATTTTTAGATTTCAACATTAACAACCTCAGCATGACATTTTATTCAGCGCTTTTTCCAATGTTGACAAATTAAAATCACAGCCTCGGCAACTGCGATTGAGTGCTTTTCACGCTGCATTGTTTAGCTATTTGATTATTATTCTACCTCTTTTGAAGAATAACAATCTCCGAGGAATCAAATTTCAACGATTCAGCTATTGTATTCCCCCTGATGACCACCATCTCTGAGGGGACTGAATAAAAGCGTGCAGATAAAGAATGCAAATGCAGCATATTAACACTCATTTATAATTGCGACCACAGACAGGCTGGTCTTCTCTTCGTCTTGTCCTTTCTTTAATTTTTGCCTTTTAGGTGTCATGATTAAGGAGGAGCACCCATTTCCTCTCACAGCAGCATCTATTGGTATAATTAAACACAGCAGATAACCATGCTTTTATTTGCCAACACTGAGCTCTGTTTCCTCAGTTGTAGTGTGACTATATTAGATGGAAAAGTATGAATTATTAATTGTATAAACATGGAGGGGTGTAATTGTCTGGCCCTATCTCTCCCTCTCCTGTGAGCTGATGTGAAAATGAGCTCCAGTCTGAGTCACTGAGATAATGACTGGAGCGAAGTGAGGGAAGGAAAGGTGGAGAAAATTAAGAGGAAATGGTGGGAGGAAAGTAAAAGGGGAGAAAGCAGAAGAAGACGATGAGGTGGAGGGGGCGGGTGAAGGCAGCTGTGCAGCACCGTGAAGGATAAAACTCTATGAAGGCGAGAACATCTATTTTTCATCGAGTTATTTCTATAACTATTTATAAGGCTGTATGTGCACCACTTTTACAATGATTCATGTACAGTATTCATGTATCTAAGTGCATGAACATCTGCAGGATTTTCTGTGTCTGTTCACATGTGAGCCTACCTCCTCTCCTGTTGAGCTTGGCGTATCCGGGTGCGTATCCATTGGAGAAAACAGATGAGCTGGTGAAGGCTGTGTGAGGCAGAGGGGAGGCGAGAGCTTCGTCACACTTTGCTGAAAGGAGAGAGAGAGAGAAGAAAAATCATGAAGAACAAAGAAGGGATAGATGAGAAGGTGTGCAGGAGAGGAGTGAGAGAAAGTAGCAGACAGGGACAGTGGCACAGAACATTGGCAAGAACAGCAACTACGAAAAAAATGTTCTCTGTATTTTTTATCGCTCACCATCAAGCTCAAGAGCAGAAACATGAGCATAGCTGGAGGTTGAGGAAGTATGTTTGTGGGTCAGGAACAAAGGAAGTTTAAAACCAGCACTGTAAAAATAAAACAATATGGCCTTGTAACCACATGCAGCTGCATATTTGATTTAGTGAAAAAAAAAAGAAAAGCAAAAGATAAAAGCTGACCAGTTCCCTACTACATTCAGATTTGCCAGTTCAGTCTTAGTCTGCCTTTATTACGTTAATATTATTTTTACATGTCATTTAGCAGATGCTTTTATCCAAAGCAACTTACAACGGAATTGAGTACAATCAGCCAGGGGTGGAGTCGAATTTGCGACCATTGCAACCATGATGTCTTTCGCACACTGGGTACTGGTCTTAACCACTGAGCCACTCCACCCCAAGTGGCTCAAATGTGCCTTAAATCACATATTGTCAGGTGACTTTTAATATCACAGAGCAAGTAAAACTCTGTTTGAAAGAAGCATCTACTGTATATTAAGAATAAAGTTAATCTAGGAAATGTTGCTCAACACATTTTATTAAGACAAGAATTAAATCACATTTAGTGATTTAAGGGTTCTTTGATTAACGTTGTTAAATGTGGTTCATTGTTTGTATTGATGGTTCAATCCAAGTCATTGTCACACCAAAAAGAAGAACTAGACTGTAGGATTTAACCCCATAGAAGGAGACAGATTCAAAACCTGGTGCTCAAGTGCAGCAGTGCAAAAAAACCGAGACAAAGATAAATAAAACTTACCAAAAGAAGAAGAAAGATAGATTCAACTAGTTAGATTATCCCAAGGTAACTTAAGTCAAACAAACTCAGGAACAAAAACTCAGACTAGGCCTCTGACAAGGCCTCAGACTAACTGCTGCCTCCCCAGAAACCGAGCACACTCACTCTCTCGAGAACGCTGCCACCTCTCTGCTTTTATAGTGGAGCTCCTCCTATGAGTCAAACCAAACTTAGACACAATCAATTAAGCAATTCAAAACATGTTTTCCACACAGATATATCAACATACATACGCACACATAACTATAATCTACATAACATTAAAACTTCACAAAAATACTTTTATTAAGCCACCCAAAAATAAGCTTTTTATCAGTACCCAAAGGAGCGCCCCTCTGTTTTGGTGTATGAATGGGACATTCCAAGTTACCCCCACTAGAAAACACTATGGATTATTCCACTCCCTGTTTGACAGTTAGACCTGTGTATGGAAGGACCATCCATGATTGCCCAGAACATGGTAACACACCACACACATTTCAATAAATAACTTTATTAAAATGAACTGTGTATGTTCCTTATCAATCTTCATTATTACTGCTAACTTTTAACATAGCACGCTAAAGTAATTATGTGTAACTGAGTGCATGGGATATAATGAAACTGCAGTAGCACTTAGCTTAGCATGCTAATACCACTTTTTAAGCACAGGTGAAAGACGACATAAAAGGAAAGTAGTGCTGTCTAACTGAGTGGATGGAATATAATGAAACTGCAGTAGCACTCAGCTTAGCATGCTAATACTGTTTTTAAGCACAGGTGAACGACGACATAAAAGGAAAGTAGTGCTGTGTAACTGAGTGGATGGAATATAATGAAACTTCAGTAGCACTCAGCTTAGCATGCTAATACCATTTTTAAGTACACGCAAAAGACATGAAAGAAAAGTAGTGCAACACAGATGTTAGCAGCTAACCTAGCACAGAACAGTTAGCAACAACCCTGGGAGTGCACAGGAGCCATGTGTTCCCTACTCACAAGGCATGGGTTCTCCACCATGACAGGGACATTTTAATGCACAATAAACTAGCTTTAGAATGCCCTTCCCTGTGGCACATAATCATGAATGGGATTGCATGTCCAGATATGCATTCTGTGCACATGAACAGCTGGATGAACTGTGTACCCAGTGACTTGGAGTCACCATAAGGAAGATAGTCAAAATGATCAGAGCTGTTGTGCTCCTCAATCCAAGATGACCTCAGTGTCGACCCACAGCTTCCTGTATTCACAAACTAGTCCATGGAAAATAACTATATAGTGGTGTATAAGTACACAAAGGCTGCAAAGCTTACATTACACAAATGTGTATTCCTGACACACACAAGTAATACATTTCCCCCATTGCTCCTTCATACACACACCACCTCCAGTACATTAGGCTTCACAAGGAGAAAAATTGTGAATAGTCTGTCAGGCCAGGTAGAGGCAGTCAATAGCTCTCTGTCACCCCCCCAATATAAGTGTGTGAACGTTTGAGTGTATATGAGGGAGAGTCGGGTGAAGAAGAAATAGAGCTGTTTGTCTTTTTGTGCATGCGCACCACACGATGTGTGAGTGACGAGGGCTGTTGGCTTGTCAGACATATTACCGCTTGTCACAGGTGGCCTCACGGTGGAAAAAGAAAATCACATCATCAAATCTTGGTAATACAACTGTGTATGTGTGTGTTTCTGTATGTAAGAGGAAATGGTCCGCAGCCTCCCGCTGTCAAATAATTTCTATCACAGCCTGTTTTGACAGGGGATACAGACACACTCACTCAGGTTCTCCTTTATAAATACACACAACAACTAATGAGGTCAGTGACACAATGACCTTGCACTGAGGTGGTAGTAAGATCCACAAGGAACCATAACATAGCACTGATATTCAGCAGATTAAAGAGTGCTTTCAAATAAGGTTGCAGTTCATATAATATACTTAACCTGTGTGGGTATATTTCGGCATATGGGATATAAAAACCTGAGATGAAGGATGTCTGTTTGAGATGATCATCTGGCATTTTTCTTCACAAAAAAATGATCGGTTGCTTTTAGAGGGGCTTAGATGAGCTGATGTCATTGGGTGTAACTTGTGAAAACTCAGTCAACAACATGCTGCTGCTTATCTCCCTTTGCAAATGTGCCACTGCTCTACCTGCAGCAGCATCTGCTCATGAAGTTAAGAGAAATCTTTAGGTCATGCCTGAGTATGACAGAAATTATTTGTGTACCTAAATTACACATACTTTGTGCGGAGACTTGTGGATTTATCCAAGCGGAAACCTAGAAAGAGAGGACCCGCCAAAATAGCAGTTCTAATTTATGTAAGTTAAGTTCCAGCAGCATCTGATGTCAGCATCAAATTAAGAAAAAAGTAAAGTATCAGCATGGCTAATCAGTATCAATATCAGTGTCAATGAATCATACTCATACTGAGCTGCAGGGGAAGGAATGAGAGAAATAAGTAGATTATAAACCTGTGGAGACAAATATATACATTTCCTCACTGTCTCCAATCATTTCCTCATAACTCTCTTGAATCTACCTGAGAAAAACTGCTGTGTGTCAGCAATTTAGTGATAAGGTGATTATAAATGATAACCATAATCTACTAATACTAATACAAATGCTAACACTGAATGCTTTTGAAGAAATAATGCAGCCAATTATAGAGTCAACTAGAGAAGGCAATTTCTGAAGAAATTGCAGTGGGATTGCTGTCTTCTGCCCGAGCTGAAGCCAATCTAGCGTGCTGCATTGAATTGGTATGAATGAGATGTTCAAACGATGAGTTCAAGTTTGCAATTGAATGTCTGAATGTTTAGAAAGAAGTTGATAATAAGTGCAAAATAAGGGATTGGAATTAGGAAATATATGTAATATACGAATACATCCATAAGGCCTGTTGCGATCATCCCAAAAATTAAATATCGCAGTATGAACGAGACGATTGCAAAGCAAGACAGCTCTAACGTCCCGAACACTGTTGTCTACATCCTGGTAGAAAATGTATCAAGAGTGAAATTTGTGACCAGAAGACCAAGTCAAAGAAAATTTGCTGAACAAATGCTGTCCTCTCTCGTGTGTGATGTCATCCACTGTGTACTGCCTGGAAGTTAAACTTCCAGGCAGTACACACATGGGAAATTCTGGAATAGGCTGAAAATTCCATAGAATTTTAAATGCAACTGTGGAATATATGTGGCAGCCAAAATGTTTACATTCAAGTACATGAAACTACGCAATACATTTATTTTGGAAATTATGAAATATTCCAATTAGAAATAAAACAAGCAATAACACCCCGATTTAGCTGAATGTTTTGATGTTTGAACGAAGTTTCTATGTTTAAGTATGTGGAATAACAGAATAACAAGAAATAGGAAAAAGTGGCAGTCACAAGTCAAGTCAAGTTCATTTATATATCCTAGCTTCACACACAACACAATTTGCCTCAAAGGGCTTCAAGACAACAAATAGTGGGATTGTTTGCAGCAATCCTAGTAATTAGTGAATTATGTGGACTCCCTAAGCGGGCCTGAGGGAGAGTGTGTCGAATCTGTGAAATCATAAACCCAGACATCACGGATCACCCTGAATCTATAATTGTGAAAATGGCATATGTGTGATGTACATATATAGTGGTATTAATAATTAACTGCATTACTGTAGGTGAAATGCCGTTAAGAATTCAGCTGCATTAAATGCATCAATTAATTAATCAACATGTGTTTCCGTTTTTTGTTGACATGTCATTTTGTCTGCACCTCACATGCTGGGTAATTATGTTTCATACCAGCAGGGGATGTAAATAGTGGAAAAAGTCAGGGAAACAACTGTGAGGTAAAATGGAGCGGTGCTACAATTTCGGCAACACTAATTTTCAAGTCGTATGTATGTATGTAAAATGTTAAACTTTAAACTAAAAAAAAAATGTTTATCTATATTATTTATTGTAACATATTGAAATTGTTGTATTGCATTTATTGTATTATACAGTACAGTACCATATGATTAATAGCTATTGATCACTAACCTGTTTCTTTATTCGTAAGAAAATGCAGAAAATTTGCCATATCCTGCCAAATATTTTCGAGCTCGGTCCGGAATTTGAGCTTAACGACAGCCTTGAAATTACTAGCAATAAACCATTGTTGACGTTGTTCTTCCATTTTTCAGCATCCTAAAGGAATGTTCCTGTACCACAAATGGTAATACAGTTAAGTGATTTATTGCTTTGTTGTGATTAAATAGCAGTGCAGGGTTTACCACCCAGGTAAAACTGCGTGTGTGTTCTCGGTTGTTCCTCATTTATCTTTAATGTTCCTACAGTACGATATATCACGTCCATCAATAATTCACTGATATAGCACAATGATGCAATGCATCCCATAGCCATGTAATTTAACAGAAAATGCATCAAAATAAAATACATTTATTAAGTTAAAACACACACAAGCACCTGCACAAAAGCATGTGCAGGGTTACAAGGTTCAAAACACAATATATTCTGTATTTTCCTGTTTGCTATGCATTAAATGTGAGCAGCAAGTAAAGAAAAAAAAAAGGACAAAAACAATGCAGACCACATGATCATATATTCATGACTGAAGTGCGTGAACGTGGCCCGCTGATATTTGACTATGTCTCAAGATCTGGCACTTTAGGGCAAGCAAATGACTACAATATCCAAGCGGAAATGCCAGCCTATTCCCAAGAGAGTGAAAGATCAGATCAGTTTTACGCATGATGATATGATATGAGAAGAGAAGGAGGTAGGGAGAGCAAGGGAGGCTATAGGATAGAGATATAGAAACTGAGAGGAAAGTAAAATGGCTGCCTACCAAAGCCATTTTAGTGACATTTCCAGCAAGGTAAATAACTAGGATGTGGAAAAAATGCGAGCAGGAGATGTGTCAGCTGGCTGCCATCAGTTGGGACCAGAGCCATGGATAGACAGCATTTGGCCAGCTTGTTCAAATGCGTTTAGATTGCTGCCACATCTCTGGAGCTGAAGGGAGTTGGATACAAATGGACCATTATACATCCAGGGTGAAATTCATGACACCCTAAAGATCAGTTGGCATAAAATCACAAACCCCAACCATGAAAACTAAATTTTATCATCCAGTATGTGGCATAATAACACAGAAAACTGCCATGTCTGCTAAAATCCTGAATCCTAAATTGTCATACCTGCCACACTGGCCCTCAAGGCACAGCGCTGAAAAAATCACTTCACACACAAGGCATAACACAATTAATATTCAAAATATATTTGAGTTTTTAGGCAGCAAACAACTCTGTCTCAAAGTGACCTGTTGCTTTGTGTCCTTACAGTGAGTTGGTTAACCAGGTTCTTTGAGAAAATGTAACGCAAAACTCTGATTTCTTTATTCTGTGCAACCACAGTGTGTGGAGGTTTGCTTTGGTGCTGTCAAGTCCATCCTCTCAGCAACACTGAATGGAACCTGGGGGCTTTTTCTGGACTCAACTCATGGACATAGTGGAAGCTGTATGGAGATACAGTCTGACTCTCCTAACAGTGGGGGAGTTTACATCTGTGCAAGCTCCCTGTCCCTGGTAAGTCTCAGAGCAGTATCTATTTTGTGAATTATAGCAGCTACCTATCAGTAAGTGTTTTACCCACCAAAAATGTACAGTTCTATTCTAGAATGGGAATTTTGTCTGTGTGAATCAGTGGCGGCTGCTGGTCTTTGAAACAGGGGAAGCTAATTTCAGCTATTTATACATAAATTCTGCAAATGTACAACTAAAATAAGGAAATGTGATAATTATGTACAACTGAAATGCTGTAATAGTGTTTTTATTTACAGTGTATTTGTACAAACAAAAATGGACTATATCGCAGCTCAGTAGGAGAGTGAGTTGTTTTCAACTCGAAGGTGGGGGTTTGATTCCCAGCTCCACTAGTCTACATGCCGATGTGTCCTTGGGCAAGACACTTAACCCCATGTCGCTCCTGCTGTGCCGGAAGCATTTGAATGATTATGAAAGATAAGTGAAAAGAAAATGCGCTGCACATAGTTGTGATGTAAAGTGGGAGTGAATGGCAAAACTGTTGTGTAAAACAGCTTTGAGTGGTTATCAAGACTAGAAAAGTACTCTATAAATATAGGCCATTTACCATTTACAACAACCAGCTATTTGTCTAAAGACTTCCCTTGCAACATCCACACAGCACTGAGGCAGAAAAGACTCTGCTGTTGTGTATGTTTCTGCAGCATTGTCAATCAAAAACTGATTCTGCCTTTCAGACAAGCCCAGCGTCCACGCCCACCCATCCCCATATCCACTGTCGTTGAAGCTGAGCTTCCCTGGAAGTGACAATTTTGCTGCATTCAAACAAAACCTATTCTGTGTCGTCCCATAAAGAACAGTTAAAGCTGAGCATCAAGTGATTTTAATGCGGCGGCTGCTACGGGAATACGAAAATCACTTGTTAAACTGATTCTGAACTAGTGACACATTCTAATTTGGTTCTAGCGCACTTTTAGTATTGAAATGTAAATACAACACGTTACATATTTAACGACATTGTAGAGCTTCTCTTGCTGTCTTAGAGATATTGCCACTATTTTTTTCATCAGCTTATAAAAGTAAATTAATGAATTTATTATCTAACAAAAATCTGTTAGATAATACATTATCATACTAGCAAGAGATATCTGTTTCACATGCATCATATAAGTAATAAAAACTTAATATAGTATTGTAAACCCGTTTCAATCGGCACTTACGAGCATTTAGCAAAATCAAATTTTGCAAATTTATACATTTTCTGAAGTAAAATACCTTCAAAAATATGTGTTTTCATCATGGTATTAAAGAGGAAAATACTGGTCAAATGGCCATTCACTAATTAGCAAGCAGATACACAGGCATGTTGTCCTGGACACCTGGAACGGCATGACAGCAGCTCCCTGGTGGGCTTCACAGAGCGGTATAGGACACAAATTAACAGATGTTCTGCAGCCTACAAAAGGCCTCTCTAATTGGCATTACAGATGGTTGCTCCTTCCATTTGCCACTGTCTTCAGTCTAAAACAAAAAGTGTGCAAGTAAGGACAAAATACAGGATGTTTTCTTTGACTAAACAAAGGTGACAAATTAAAAATGTTGGGAGTCCTAATGTAGCATGAAACAATCGTAAACACATCAGCAGGCCGGATGTTGTGAGTCTGTATTTTGGAATACATCTTTAGCAGCTTGACAGCTTCCACTTCAACATCGGCTTCCAAACAACACTTTAATGTATAAACAATGGCTCTGTTGAGCAGTGAAGAACACCATCTTCAGATCTCGGAAGTTCCCACAGCTTCTGAACACATCACAGCATAACAAGTGTCAGATAATAGACTCACACAAAGCAGCCAGATGCTCATGTTTCAAATCAAACAAATCACACATGTACTGTCTAAGACACAGATACAGTGACTGTGGACTTTCACAGTTCCAAAGCTCCAACACTATGATAACATATGTATATTATAATTTTGGCTTAAACCCACATGTTTTTTTTTTTTTTCTAGATACATACGTAAAAAATGAGATTATTGGAATTATCCCTAAATAAATCTTCCACTCCATTCAATACGCCCTAAGTCCTGTATTGCACATCCTCCATTTGCCCTCAATTCAGGGCATTCAGAGCATTATGCACCTTTGTGTGCCGGCCTCCCACAGCATGTGGCATGAAATAGTGAATGGCAGTGAAGTGAATAACAATCATCCAGACCCCCGAGTGAAAGCCTGTTCATTTTCAGTTCACACAAATATGACAATTAAAAAGGGCCAGTTAAGTCTCAATGACAAGGTGCCAAATATTAAATGTGAAACATGTCCAGTGGAGAGAGAAGAAAGGGTTCATCATATTTTTAGAGAAATTGAATTAAGCACAGAAAAAGCCTACTTCAGGTAAATCTTTGAAAAAATGTGAGCTGCTTGTCCCAACTCTTGCTGTTTAGAAATGTATACAGTATGTGTTTTTTTGGGAGTGACGAAGAGGGATAGGATCAGGAATGAGTCAATCAGAGGAACAGCACATGTTAGATGTTTTGGAGATTGTCAGAGAGGCCAGAATGAGATGGTCAGAGGAGGGATAGTGAGTTTATTGGTAGAAGGATGCTGGGGTTGGAACTGCCAGGCAGGAGGTCCAGAGGAAGACCAAAGAGAAGGTTTATGGATGTAGTGAAAGAGGACATGAAGTTAGTTGGTGTGAGAGAGGGGGATACAGAGAACAGGGTGAGATGGAGGAGGTTGATTCGCTGTGGCGACCCCTGAAGGGAGCAGCCGAAAAGAAAAGAAGAAGAAGATGTGTGTAGAACTCACGTTGCTTCAGGGTGAGGTACCTCATTACTATTTATTCATATCTCACAGTGCTCTCACCTTTATTTGATTCAGTCTTTCTCTTCCTTCTGCCTTTTTTCCCCATGTTTACTGATATTGTAGCATATAATTAGGTATATTTCCCTCCTTCTTTCCAGGAACATGCTGTATTAAAAACAAAATCTCTCCTTTGGCTGCTCAGACACTCCATACACGAACACTCGCCTAATTTCTCTTTCACCATTTCAATCCCCTGCGTATCCGGACCACCCCCAAATATCCACAACCACCACCCCCAAGCTTTCCAGCTCTGTGCTTGAGTTGCTAATCTAAATTTTTTGGTCCAGATTCATTTTTCATGTCTTGGAAGCCTCACCAAACAGTTTTTGTCAACAGATCTTGTTTCCTGTGCCAATGCGAGCACAGACCAAGCGCATAATGAGATGTTCTGGATGAAGCAACCACACATAAAGACAGACGTCCAAACACACGTGTGTACACGCACATGTGCCTTTTCTTTCCTGCGGTTTGTTGAATTAAACTTTTGAAGATTCCCACAAACAGAGCAACAACAAAAACACACACACACACACACATCAGATCACACAAGAACACCCTGGAATGCAGGATCAAATCTGGAGAAGTGGATGCGACATTAGTTTTCTGGTCAGCAAATTCACACCATATGTTGTTTGCAAACAAATGTTTCGAATGTAATTTGGCAGCACTGAATCGATATTTAAAGAACCATTTCGGTCAGTCAAATCAAAAGCCACTGTTCATCAGAGTGACAATCGGCAATTTGACAGATTATAATTTACATTAATCTCATCAGTAGAAACCAAGTTCTCACTAAATAAATCAATAACAAGAACAATAATCATAATAATAATAATATAATAATAACATCCAGACAGCAGTTCCCGCTCTTCTAATCAAGTCCTTGCAGCCTTTGTTTAATTATGTTTCCACAGTTTAACATTCAGTTAGACCAATGGCCAATGCAACAAACACTCCTGAGTGCTGCACAGGTTCATCTATTATTTATTTCAGTAATTAAAGTGCTGCTCAGGATGAGTGATTTAGTTTGACAGTGGTAATCCATAGAGCCTCTGGCTAGTTTATGGGAGGGTTGTGGTGACAGTGAAGGCCCCAATGTTGGACCCCTTCTGGTAATTTTGATGAAGGTTTGAAAAACCCCCAAAAACAAATGAGCAGGTGGCCAGTGAATGTGTACTTTTAGTTGAGGCAGAAATAGAGGCAGACGAAGGACACAAAGCCTGACAAGAGATCAGGAGAATTTGGAAGTTGCAAATATGCGACATATTTAAATAGTGCTAGTATTCAGTCGTATCCAAATGCACTTTATATTTTGTTGATATAATACCCAAAAGGCTCATGTGAAGTGAAAAAGAAGAAGTGGTGAATAATTATCTTCAGCTAGATACAGCTGTCATTGCAGCAATAATCGGGCAAGAGATAAATAGCTTCAAATTTTTCCAATTTTGTCCAATGGAACACCAGAGGTTGACGTCACGCAATCTCGCCAAGGCACCAGTCGGAATCAAAACAACAATTCTGGCAGGAAATCACGCTGTTCAAATCCACAGATGTACATACAAGGCAACATACTGTATATACCACGCAATATGTCAGGCAACTTGCCTCATCACCAGGTGTATTCATTAAAAGTGAAGTGTGTGGATAGCCGTTACGCCCCAGGATGCCAACAGTCAAGAACAAGCAAAAAAAGGAAAACAATTTACCAGGTTACCAAAGATCCCGAGAGTCTGCAGGGGTGAATTACTTCCAGAAAACACGGCGAGCATAGAAGAGTGATGGGAACCCACAGGCAACAGATTCCGCTTGTGTAGTGAACACTTCATATCAGATTATATCATTTTACATTTACTAGATTGTATATCTTGTTTATTTGAGTAAAATGTCAAAGTGTCTCCAGGATATGAGGAAGTTCATCAAAAAGTTGAAGATGGATGAATAATGTCCACTTTGGCTGTTTCCATACTGGTGAGAAGCACCACGAGGGCATTGCATGGGTCAGACCCATTCAGTCTGTCAAGTTCTGTGATTAATTGCTTGATCTCTGTGGAATTAAAGTGCAATTGAAAGTGCACAGTGAAGTCTGATGGCTTGAAATCGGCACTGGCACCGCTCACCCTGCCACCATGGCGATGTAAACAAACTGAGTCATGTGGCACTCCATAGTAGCAGATGATAGAAACAAACAAACTTGCTATTTTGCTGGCGGCCTTTCCTGGAGGTCAAATTACGTATGTATGGATGCAGTTTCCTTAAATATGAGAAAGCGCTTAAAAGAAAAAGAAAATAGAAATGAACTCTGCACTATGTGAACAGTGTATCTTTGCCTATCATATAGATGCCATGTAATTTGCATTAGAAAATCATGTGATAATGTCAAATAGTCAAAGAATAGTGGAAGTGCTGCTGCAAAAGAATGATAGAGAAAACTCTCTAGAGGAAAACAATGCTGCTCAAGCAGTCACTTGCCATATGTATTTCATGCATGTTAATATTAATTAATTAATTAATTAATATATTTCGTGCAGCCCTATAATTTGCAACAACAAAATACAACATATAGTGCTCATATTAGTATAATGAGGACGGTGGCTTGTCTCTCTTATGTAATTCACATTTACTCCTCCTCCACCTTTGCTCTGAATCTGACGTACAGGACACACATGAAGTGGCCAAATGCAACCACAATATATTACAATTCTGCTTTCAATAGCCTTCCTCCACCAGCAAATCCCAGAGAGACAAGATGATAGATGAGAATGCGTGACACAGAGGACCAAGATTGTCCTCAAAGACAACAGCAGTTAATATCACCTATCAATTCCACACCTTGGATTCAAACCTTGCACCAATCAGAGGGACACACACTCCTATTCCATCAAATAAGCTCCGGCTGTTGAACCGTCTCCCTTCAGGATTCTTGAGTCTCAGTCCTCAGTGAACTCAGTGAACCAGCCTCTGTTTCTAGTTCAGAGCAGAACCGGTGCAATAAAGGATTTGTCATCGACACAGGACCAAGCACAATTCATAACAGAAGTAAACAGTGGGAGTGAGATGGTGGATCGCACAGATTGTTGTGTTTGTATGGTTATTAAAGATACTGTATTTGCTGTTGGATTGCTCTCGCTCTCTCACTCTCACACGCCTCCCTCAGTGTTGTCTTTGGTCATCCTCTCTGTCCGATCAATGATCTGTCACCTGTCGCCTTGAAAAACGGGCTTCTTGTGGTTCAAGTTGAGAACCTATTTCTGCTTTTGGTAGAAATAGTTTAAATGGTTCAAAATAAAGTGCAGGAACTGGAATGGATAGAAATCACAAAGATACCACCAGACTAGTATTTAGTGAAACTCTCCTTCTTTCACCTGAACATCAATTCACTTAATACCTCATTACTCTGCATTTTTATCTCTCTCTACGTTACCCTGTGGAGACGTGCTCGGCTGTTTGACCTCCCCATTAGGTGCCAGGTCAGATCGGTTATACCTCCCTGCTTCAGTGAACTCTCAACCACCACGACTGATCTGATTATAGCTGCATGAAGCATATCCCCGCGAATGCTCTACGTGCATCAGTGTGTGCACAAGTGTGTGTTTTTTGTATGAGCACATAGAGAATTGGTAAAGACAGAGAGGGAATGTGTGTTAATGAATGTGTGTGCAGGCGTGTGCCTGTTTTGTTCTTATGTTCATCTTGTGTGGCATGAACCATGGCTTTGCATTATGTGGCAAGTGGCTCCCATAATAAATAGGGTGGGTGTGGAAAATGATTAATCCACATGTGTAAGAGTAGTGCTACACTGTTGACTCAAATCTGCAGACATAATCTGCATACAATTAGGACCTGATTTACAAAGGGAGCAGCTAATTATACTGCACCAACATCACAGCAACTGCCTTCTACGTACTTTTTTTTAAGTGAAGCAGATTTCAAAAGATCAGCAGGTTCCCGAGAAGAAATTGCAAAGTAACATTTTATTTAGCATTACCTTTCACAGCGGGCATATGGAGCCCAAAGACAGGGCTTCCCCACACAATTATGCTTTATGTTGTTAAAATACGCTTTAAAAACCCGATGGTAATGCGTTAAAGGTATGTACAGGACATACAAATATGAAGTGGTGACCTATGTGCTTAGAGTATTTGGTTACCATTGGAAAGTCTGTTTGTTTCCCTTTTAAATGGCGCCACATTTTGTTGTGGGTTGGGCAACAGAGTTGAGTAGTTGAGTATATGGGTGAAAAACTTGCCAAATCGTCTCTGCCAAGGCCAAACAGCTTATTCTGCTATTGACTATTGTTTGGTGTTGTAGTTTATTGGAATGGATGATTGACGTCTGAAGAAACAGGACATATTGACAATTTAATCATTTATTCATTTAACAAACAGGGGCCTCAGCAGCATGTGGAAGAACCATACACAGCCACAACAGCTGCTCACACACTGCTGTGGGACGGGATCCCATTCCTAACCAGCATTTTAGTTAGCCAAAGTGGTTGTGTCGGTCACACTAGCATGAACAGCACAACCAAGCTGATGCCACAAGTGTTCAATGGGGTTGAGGTCAGGACTGCAGGCAGGCCATCCCACCCTCTACACTCCCAAATTCTGTAGCCTCTGATAAACAACTCTATCCTCATCTTAGAGGATAGAGTTCAGTCCCAGACTGTGGAGATACAGTATGGGATTGCTACTGGTTGTAGAATTTCATCTCGATATCTCTCTGCATTGAGATTATCCCTTATGATGACAAGCCTTATTTTTCCAGTGAGGGAGTCAACAGCTAAACAAGAGTCAATAGCAGAATAAGCTGTTTGGCATTGGCAGAGAAGATTTGGCATGTTTTTCATGGGCACAACCCACATACTCAACTCTGCTGCTCACCACACAGATACATTTTCCTCATAAATGTGGCACCATTTAAAAGGGAACTAAACAGGCTTTCCAACGGTTTAAGATTTATTGCCAAGAAGCATTGTTACAACAAAGAAATAATCAACAAAACACTAATTCCTTTAGTTTTTGTGCTAAGTTTTTATATCGACACACACACATCAGTAAGCCATACCATCAAAACTATTGTGGCAGAAGCATGTTTTTATCATTCCAATAATTTCTCCACAAATACAAAACACTGATGACATTAAATAGATACAGCATTAAAAGGGAGAGGTGGGCTGCAAAATGGCTTGAAGCAGGAAGAGTATGAGCACTTTGAAGCTGCTTACAGAGAGCACTGTATATAAAATTTGTGATTTAAATGCACAAGAGCAAGGGATCATTAGCTGACGCGGTCAGAGCTTGAAATATGCTGCAATCAGCTGATGTGCTGAGACTTTTGGCTTGACGTTGTGGCCTGAACTAACACTATGCTAAATTTTTAATATAGAAGCCAGTCAATAGTTGGCCATCATTGCCATCACTCTGGTGGCAACTATTGACTAAGCAAAAACACTGAATAGGTGGAGGATGAAGATGGACTTGATATGACCAGATACTTCAATAAATCCAAAAGTAACTGCACTATCATGCGCAATAGCTACACTTGCATTAGCTTGCAAAATGACTCATCATTTCTTCATTGGTTTGTTTGAAAGCAATAGTCATGATTTGTCTAATGTCATTTTTTTTTCTTACCTTCCAAACTGCAATACATGTTAATTGGAAGAAATTTCAATCCATACTGATTCACTTTTCTGACAATACACACTGTTTGTTAGGTAATGGTCAAACTGTGCTTCCAGGCTGCTGATCGTATACATTGTATTGACTATACTACTGTTATTATTCAAAATGACTAAGTACAACATATTTCAGTGATGAAACAAACAGCTAAATCAGTAAATCTTGCCCTAAGCTATCTTGGTAGGTAATTGGTTTTCCATGCCACAATTGCAGAGCTGATAAACGACAATGGTAGCCAATTGTATTTTACTCAAGTGAAGTCAGATTACTGTACAATGCTCATAACAGAGTATTATTAATTATTTCCCACAGTTCCTCAGGTGGAAAAGGCTTCATCCCAGTCCATTAAAATACTGTCACATACGAACCACGGTGGGATGGGATTTGGCTCATTGGTCACAGGGTATACTGCTATCAAAGGAGATCTAACAGAAACACAAATTCAGCTTTGTCTGTTTCAAGATCAGTGTTGGTCAGGGAGTTTAGTAACACAAAGGTAATTTGAGCTGAACCCCCAAAAACCCATTATATAGGCAGTGAACAATAGTTAATTTTTGTAGAAAACACAATTCCAAAATATAAAAATAAAGGTTTACTCTGATATTTTTTTCACAGTTTGTAGAACTTGAGACAGCAACGAAAAGTATTATTATATTATTACTGTCAATATACGTATTGACAGTATAAGATATATAATTATGCTGTTTAATGATTAAACTTAAACAGTGATTGGCCTTAAGGAAATAATATAAATTGTCTAGTAATCAGATAACTGGGAGAGTGAGATATGTGTCACAGGAGTGCCAAGAGCCAATTATGTAGGGAAATTTACTGTCTGCAAAGGATATTCATCGAGTTAAACTGCAAGGTTGAGGAATTCTTTGGCTGTCACTCTGTGCCAGATGTAATCTGTAATTACGGTGGCAAAACCATAGTTCATCATGAGCGGAAAACGAAAAGGATAGATAATCGATATCGTCACGTACACTCAATTACACTACTGGATTTCAATTATTACATACTCTTTATCAAATGAATAAGTTCAGCCCTCAGATGCCTCAGGATAACTAAATGTTAGTTAGAAAGTTACACCATGCAAGATGTAGTTTTTTCTTTTTTGTTTTTAAATGATGGTTTAATGTGACTTTATATTACATTCTATAAAAAATCTCTGAGCTGCGCATTTATACAGTATACTACTTTATTATACAACTCTTAGGGGACACTTAAAATGATCTAGTTGGAATTTCCCAGTACAATAATTACCAATAGTTTCCTGTTCTCAATTCTCCAGAATCAAATTACTCAAACAGACACATGAACACATGCCATGGAAAGATAGTAGTGCGCAGAGCACACACACACACACACACACAACATTCAAAGGGATGATGCTAACTTGATCTATACCTATGAATGTGATGGAAGTATAAAATTATACATTTAGGTTGAACCAAAATGTTCGACGTAGAACAAAAGTAAACAATTTGACATCCGTTGCCTCTGCAAGACTTTGGAAAATCATATAGTGTTAATCATCTGAACGTCTGATTTAAGGGACAGTTCAAGTTTGCCTCCTTTAGAGTTAGGTTAGGGCCTAAGTCTGACCCTAACCCTACAACTTGATTTTTGTCCCCCATAAGGGGAAGACAAATCCCCACAATGTGACTGTACACACAGATTTAGGAGCCCACAAGACTTCTCTGCTTAAAATGTGTAAAACCATAGATTTAACGGAGAGCCTGTCTGTTACGGTGCACATGAACAGGCAGTAAAATAAACTCCACACTTAATAAAGGAAAGTACAGACTGTTGACATTTTGCACACTGAATACCTGCACCATGGCTCAACATCAGACTAATCAGTGATTCACTGGCTGCCGTTGTGGTCTGGACGGACCTTTGTCATTTCCTCTATAGAAGTCAGGGGAAGACTTCTCCCTGCCCTCCTGCATGCTCATAAAAATGATTTGCTGCCAATCTGGCAACTGAAACCCATAACATCCATCCTTCCCTCCCTTCACTGCCCTCGACGTCTCTGTCTGCCCAAAAATTTCTGCTATACCGAGAAACAATATGTTTTGACTGGCAACAAGAGACAAATGGGAGAGGGGATGGAGGAGAAAGGTGGGATGAAAACTGTGAAAAAAAAAACTTGTTTACCATATGTTAAATTCACACATGTATGCAATGGCGTCAACAGAGGTACATATGGGCATAGCTAATTAACTTCCTTTCAAAGTAATCCCATGCTGGTGTCCAATATGGCCAGCCTGCCTTCCAGAAAGGTGTTGAGGAGAGGTTGGTTGATCCGGGGAAGGGGATGACAGAGAGGAAAAAACATACAGTCTGGTCTGCACAGCGAGACATATTTGCATAGTATAGTTTTTGTGCTTGAAACTGAATCCTTTCATATTTTTCTGTGTAATGAGCTTATTTTTCAGTTTTAACTTTTGTTTTGGTTTTGAAATATCTGAAGGCAATTATTGAATAGAGATGTTTTGATATCCTTTGGTGGTTGACGAGGTGTAACATGGTCATGGGTTTATGTGTTTGATACTGAATAAAAGGGGACAAAGCAATGTGACAAAATGTCAACATTTCATCGATAAAAACACAACTCTGTTTGTCTGTTTGGTTGGTTGATGCATATCTTCAGAGTGAGAGTCAGCATCACGGTGTTTCTAAAGTGCACATTTATTAGACAACAGACAAACATTGGGACATTCACTTCTCTTGAAAAATGACAGTGCTGATTGATTGGTTATTGAGCGATTGGTTGATTTATTGTCACTAAAAAAGAGTGAGGAAATATTTAGTATCTGATGACAAAAAAATAATCCTTGTGAGCCTTGACTGAATTTAGCACCTGGCTTATAAATAAAACCCAATGAGGTATTCCTCACTTGTGATTCCTAAAGTGTAGATTCTTTACAGTCCATTAATCAATTCTTAAATTCATTGTGTCCTTCAGATAGAGAAAGCAGACTTTTCTGCCATCCAGCACCTGTCCTGCTGAAGTGTCCTCCAGCTGAAACCAAATCCCAACTAAGAAGGTTCCACTAAGGCAGGGCACTTCACAGCCAATATTCACCTTTGACATATATCCCATCAAAAAAAACTTCAAAAAAATAAACCATTATGAATTGCTGCACAGTTATAAGAAGCAGTGTTAGTAATTTAACTGGACTGCACAGGTAATAGTGTGAGTACATTTTATTTATCTTGTAAGGAGCATGGGCTGCTGGGAGAGAGAACAAGGAGGGCATGAAGGACTGTGTGCACGTCTGATTGCTTATATAATCCTATAATCAATAAATCCTGTTTTTATCAAGTCCTGCACTCCAAGAAGAGGGGTGGGAGATAGAAAGGCATTGAGCAAGGCAAATACTGATATGCTACAGCAGATGAAAGAGATGCAGAGCTGTGGAAGCAGAGACACGAAGATGGGAAGATGATGGCATTTTTAAATTAAAGGGAATAAATTATGGTCACGCGCAGTATCATAGCACAGGAGCCGAAGTCTTTTGCATTGGCTTTATTAAATGTTGCAGATAGTTCAGAGTTCAGAGTGAGTTCAGAAAACGCAACCGAAACAAGACTATAGAGCAATCAATCACATTCTTATTGTGCATTTCTTTTTTTTCGTGATTGATGTGAAAGTATTCTTGCTCATGGAGTTACATAAAGAACGTTCACACACACACGCATGTGCAATAATGCTACAGGAATTCCAGCAGTAATTAGAGGCGAAGTCTATTTCCTAACGACCTTCAGCTTCAAGACTCACGGCAGGCTGACAAATTAGGGTTCTCTCTCCCAGCCACGCAGGGGCTCCCACAGGTTAATGGGAATCAGGGGGCTGAGTGTGTGTGCGTGCCTGCAAGACAATGCGTTTCCTTGTGTGAGTGACCGTGTGTGTGTGCGTGCATATGCATCTATACTGCGAGGCTAATGGAAACCCAAGCTGTGTTAAGCCCCTGCAGTGGCTGGGCTTCGCTAACAGGGATTTAGCATTGTTCTCCGTGTCAGTAATACCTGGCAGTGTTAACAGTAATTAGCATTGCTCATGGCCAAGCAATACAAAACAAAGCTTATGGTTGTTAGCTTTGTTTGTGCTGCGGCAATAAAGCTCTAACTGTGTTTGCTTATCATGTATTAAGAGATGTTTTTTGAAGCTGGTGTGTTAACAGTATCCACTGCTGTCAGTATGAGAGTATTACCCTTTGCTGCTAATGGAGAGGATTTTAAATTGGTTATGTTCGGAGATGTGCAGATAAGATGACGTGGGAAGTCACTGTGGACTTTCATGCTGCTCTCTGCTCCTCTTCCACTTCTACTGTCATATTCTATGCTCTTATCAATAAGATAAGACATCTGTGTGTGTGTGTGTGTGTGTGTGTGTGCATCTCATTTATCTGCCTAAAAGACTTCTGATTTTTCCTTCACTTTTTCCACCTATCGTGCCACTACTGATCATTTCCTTCCTCTCCATCTCCATCATAGAGTTATTATTTTCAGAATCAGAACACAGTGATAATGGATTTGTTCCGAAGACAAAGAAAGACAAAGGAAGAGTGTCATGATGGCCACTGATGGAAAGGAACAAAAAGGACAGAAATTTCAGTAATAATAATAATCGTTACTGAGAAATGGGAGGAATGAAAAGGTCACATTAAAATATCCTTGCCCAGAAAATTACAACACATGCATTTCAACACCTGGAGTGCAGCAGGACTTAGCTCAAGGTTACAAGCAACCGATTTAAATCAACGATTCAGGTAAAAGTTCTCCTCATGACATATGGACACAGTTGAGGGTGTTGTTTACCTGAATGACATGTCTAATTTGAGCCCAAATTGCAATAAACACCTGTCTGGCTTCACCTCTTCCTTTAACACCTCATCGTGGCTGCTTATTTTGCTCTTCTTAAAATATTCAGAAATTTTTGCCAAGGTGAAAAACTACTCCAGATGTGGATAAAGATGATCTATTAAGCACTGCATACAGTAGCTACTGTAAGTAAACTAAGGGTGCAGAGCTTAAGGAGTATTCTATATTCTATATTAGCATGGAAGGGAAAAACACTGCACTTTCATTGGTGCCCAGTAAAACGTCAGCTAAGTTTGGATTAGATTGACAAAAAGGCCAATGCGAAAATTGAATGAGTCAGATAGGCAGGAAAATATGTCTTTATTTAATAATAGAATATCTATATCAAAGACATTGACAGCTTAACAGTAATAAAATTAGACACATTTTCGATAATGAAACACAAGACACTGGTTCCGGAAATGATGCTTGCTTATTTTTAAATAAAACTAAAATGTTTCCTCTCCAGTGGCCTTTTTTTTTGTTTTTTTTTGTTTTTTTAAACACCATCAGTGTACAGTGACCGCACCGCTCAGCTGGGCAGTTTGGCTTTATTCACAAGCAGGACTGTATCACTGCAGGTCAGAGCAGTTAGCTCCTGATGTGCACACACAGTGGTAATGTGTGCATGCGTGACCAAATCAACAAACGGCATGGCATTAGGGATGTGTGTGTGCGAGTCCAAAGGGAAAGGGACATATGGTGGGAACATGCAGTGCTCAAACACACACACACACACAATCTCACACAGATATCCTTTTAAAGACTCTCATTGACTTTCAATCAGGGTAAGAAAGCCTAATAAAAGCACTGACCTCATCCATAACAAGTTGATGTCTGACCCTATCCTTGAACTAATCTCAAATCTGAGCCCTAAACTTGAACCAGTTCAAGTTCAAGAGTGAGTGAGCAGGTCTGTGTATGTGTGTGTGAGGAGAGAGAAGCTGGCGTATGGGCAGAGTTAGCACTAGTCACTATGAAGTGGGGTAACTATGTGTTGCATTCCAAGCCTGTTGCATAACATTTTTAGGTTTTTCATAATATGTTTTGTGCCATTAAATGTAAATCAAAGGGAAAACATTGGAGCTATTGTTGTTTGTTGTTTTACTTGTTCGACCCATGCACTTGAGACAGACTGCTCTGTATGTGGCTCCTGAATTACAAAGAGTTTGACACCGCTAGTCTGAAGGGTCTAAAAAAAAAAAAAGGTCTAAAAGTTAACTAAACCTAGTTAGAAAGGAGGTCTTGTCAGGTCCTCTACAAGTTTAGTGTTTATGCCAGAAAAGGTCTTTAACATGTAACAAATACAAGCACACACACAAACAAACCTGTACAAACAAGCAATTTTCACAACACGCTAACATCCGACATCTTTAAAAACTTGTGCAGATAGATTCATTTTTAGGAGAAATGTTGTGTTCTAACTTCTTGGTAATTAAAGATGATTCATTCGAAAATAACACTCAGAGGGAAAATGAATGTGAAGAGTATTTTGTCTCACTGCTCATTAGCAGTGCAACCATGCAATGTGAAAACACACACACACAAACACACGCACGCACACAAACACACACACACACACACACATACACACACAATGGAACAAGGAGCTTGAGTTTGAGGCTTTGAAAAATTGCACTAAATTATTCAAATTAAGATTGGTTAAATTCACTTTTTATGAGTATAGCAGTAACTTTTATTATCAAAAAAAATATTATGACTATAATAACTATTATGATAAAAAAAGTCCCCTGCCTCACAGAGGTAAAAACATAAATATTTTGATGATGAAGGATAATTGCTATTGTACTGCTGCTCCTCATTCTTCAGCCAAGACATTGAGATTTATAAATTGGCATCGATATATGGCCTATATATATATAATTAGCTGATATTTTGCCTTTCATGTGAAATTAGTCCCACTACGGGAGGAGCAGCATTTTCTCCCTGGCATTTACCCCAAAGGAAGATGCATGAAATGAAATCCTCTGTGATGCTATTAATGGTCTGGAGTTAATGGTCTCAACATCCACTAACTGAAAGTCATTTATTTCAACTCAACCATGCTCTGAGCCAATTTTTCATTATTGATGCACAAATGTAATGAATGTCTCTTTGTGGATTTACTTCTCAGTGTCTGGATACCAACTGTATGGAATCAAAAAATATGTATCTACTTTTTTGTTTTGTTTCTGCCATATATGCTTTTTTTATGTGTGTAATATTTATATATTGCAAAGCTACCATTACTTTAACCCTTAGTGCTCATGAGGCATGGATCTGTGCCACAGGTGCACCCATGGTAATTTGCTGTGGGAATAATACACAACTCCTTGTATGGACATCCTGGGTGTTTGTTTATCTTCAGTTTTTCTTTTCTTTTTGTTCACAAACATGAGCCAAGTGAACTTTGAACTGTGACGTATTTCCAAATTTCACAAATTCAATCCGATTTTAAACATTTTGAGTGCTTTTTGCTCAGGTGTGTTTATATAGTTGGTGAAAATGAAAGAGATTTTTCATCAGACTGCCGAGGCTGTGCTGAAATAAAGGATATAAGAAACACACTCAGGACGTAATTTTGTATTTGTTGCACACCAGCACAAAATGTATGTGCACCCTTGTCTTTTGTCATTTCCCTTTTTCATCCATATGTGAATGTCTGTAAATAAGAGTCAGGTGTATGTTTGTCTATATTCAAAGCTCAAATATATTGTCGAGCGGTCAACTGTGGCAAGTATACTGTCGTATAATCATGAGAAGACCCATGTCTTCTCTGCCTTTGGCCAGTTGCAGACAAAAAGAAGGCTTTCACAGACAGACAAGATGAAAGTCCAAGACATACAAATTGTTGGGTGCATCAGTACGACCTAAAAAAAACGTTTTTGTCACGCTCCAAAGATTCAAGCAGCCATCCTAAATCGCTCATTTACTGCCGAGTTTGAGAGAATGATTGAGGTGAGAGATATGAAAGTGGAACTATATCATGACATGACCCTCTCCATGGTGCCTCCTTCTTCAGTTGCGTGTTGCACTTCTGCTCCGTTGCATCGGTTGTTTACAGCAAATTTGTGATTTCAAACATGAGTCACTGGAGGGACAAAAAAACAAACGGAGAGGAAAATTCTGCTTGGCAAATTTAAAAACACACACACATACACAAACACAAATAGTTGGAGGATAGGCAGAAATATGCATGTGCACTCTCTCTCTTTTCCTTCTACCCTTCTTAATTGAGGATTTCATTCCACTCCGGCACAGAGATCTATAGAGATAACTCCAGAATTAAATATTGTTAAGACATTTGAAAATAATTAATTCCCTACTGGGTTGTACTTAGCTTTACGAACTGACAGTGTTGTTGCTGTGTGTGTGTGTGTGTGTGGGTGCGTGTATGTCTATCACAGAGCCATCTTTGTTTTCACTGTCTAAGCTCTGGAATGCTCAGTGTGTGTGCGTGTACGTGATTGATGGAGCTGCAGTGGTACTGCAGAAGGAAGTGGAGATAGAGGGAGAGAGAGAGAGAGAGAGAGAGAGGTTGTAGTAAGATCACAGTAACAGTAAATGCTGACTGCTGAGGAGACAGAGGGTAGGAAAGGAAGTACAGAGGACACAGAGAGGACCTAGAGGAGGAGAGCACAGGAGAGTTTGGGGAGGGAATACCAATCATGTGTAAAGTAAACATAAGTATACCACAGAACATATCTGCTGTAGCTCATTAATAAAAAAAAAGCACAAGCAAACACGGTATTCGCTCATGTATTAAATTAAGCACAGAGCTCCTACATCACCTCAGCATCATCTGAAGCAAAATACATACAAGTGAGGTGAAGTGACCTGCATCGTATGTCAGGGAAATAATGATACGCATCACACACCTGCGGTTTTATTGCTTTCCCTAAATCCCTTTGGATTTCTAAAGCTCCCTATCTAAATTCACTTTCAAAAAGTGATCGGTTTCAGCCGCCACAACCCGACTCAAAAGAGAGCTAAGTATTCAGTAGGGAGGGGAATAGGGGGAAAAAAGAGGTGAATAATTATGCTTCTTTTTTTTTTCCCTCACTGTGAGGAAATATTGGCTGCTTTATCACTGCTTTGTAAACAATTCACTTGCAAGGTTTGCCTGTGAAACTTTAAATAGTTGATGGATCAATAGTGTGAGATTACTGACCTCAACTCTAAACACTTCACTGAAAACAACTTATTTACTTACTTTTTATCCGATAGCCGCACTTGTGAGGAAATTTACTCAATCTAGATTCTTTTTAAAGGTTATATAGAGCAGATTATCACACTTAGTCTTCCACATTTTTGTGGATCCATATTTTCAAGGGCACATCTCCAAAGGGACCAGCACAAAAAAAGCATTTGAAGTCTGGGAAAGTATTTACATTGCTTCACCTGAAGATGCTCCTAATCCCTCTGTTTTGACATTCCTGTCCCTCATCCAATCACATCCTGAGTCCATGTGCTATAAAAATGAACTATTCACAGCATGCTGTGGCGGTAACAGTGGGAGAGAAAGGAGAGGGGGAATATAGAGAACACATATTTTAGCGATGAAAGATGGCAGTGACAAAGGAACAGTAAAGTATAGAGACTCGAGGGAACCTTTGGGAACTCACAGTTCTTAGATGCACTGTTCAGACATTCAGTCCCAAAAAGAGCAAGATTCCATTTCCTTTCAGTCCAATTAGGTCATTCGTTTGAGTTGCAAAGTAACCCCTCCCCCATTTGTATGATCAAACTAATTCTGTCATGAAAGGGCACAAGATTTTTTATTTTTATCTATTTTTATCTGATGTTGAAAAATAAATGCGCAATTCATCTCCACAACACCAAACGACAGCGCGCTTCCTTGACCGCTGCTTGATTTTTACTGGCCTTTTTGTGTAAATTTAATTTACCAAATCTGCTCATCTTCTCCTTGGCAAAGCTGCACGATGATGAGCATCCTGTTATAAATCCCTGAGGGCCATCAGCTGGTTTGGAAATCCATAACAAGAAAATTATCTCCCTTTTTAAAGTCATTCGGGCCACACAGTGGAATATGTGGCTGGCTCTGTTGCCTCACAGCAAGAAGGTTTCTGTGTGGAGTTTGCATGTTCTCCCTGGAGTATTAGGGCCAAAGAGAAACAAAAAATTTAATAAAGTCTTAATGTGACAAGAATATAGTCGTAACACTGTGAGATTCTTTTTTATCATTATCTAATGTATTATTCTCATATTATTACTGCTTTATACACGAAAGGTTACAACTTTCTTCTCAACATATTGCGTCTTTATTCTCATAATATTATGACTTTATTCTCAAGAGATTACGGCTTTATTCTCGAAAGATTAAAATAAAAAAGGTCTTCGCTTTGGCTTTAATACACGTAAGTTTGTGTGCGCGTGTTTGTGAAAATATGATGATCACCTCCGTCATAAACATCAGTCATGGGAATACAGCCTGTAGTGAGAGTTTTAGGACCACCATCCACTGGAGAAGAAAATGGGGAGGACCTTCTGAGCACATTAGGAAAGGTTGCAAAGGACAAATCTACAAACTATGTGTATAGTTACAGCCACAAGGTGTGTCATCTACCAGAAATCCAGTCCTAGAACTAAGAGGTAACCCCCACAAGGTGACACAACACAACACAAGCATCTGAATCAATATATCAGATAAGTGTGTGAAGTGGGATGGGGGGAAAAAAGTCCATTGAGTGGAGAAGAAAAAGCATGTTGTTCTCCCGTTGTTTAATAGAGAAACCGATCAATGATAATCTAAGAGGTGACATCAGAACTCCTTTCACTTCGAATCAAGTAAACATGATAACACAGATCCAGTCACTATTGGCTGAGTAGTTTTTCCTCCGCTAAGGGACACAATTTAACCGGGGGACTGACGTGCAAAGGCAAACAGAGGTACTTTTACAGGAAACGGTAAAATTAGAAACGCTTTAGGTTTTTTTTTTAAGGGGCATGAAGACAAAAGGGACAAGTGTCTGGAAAGCAAAACACAGTAAACACCGAATGCAAGCACACTTTGATGGTAATTTGGGCTGAAAGTATGCTGTCGTGCTCACAGTGTCAAAGTCCCACTTACTGACATTTAGCAAGTATGCTTATCTTGGTCTAGCATGGAATGCTAAAAACTCTTTTTCAGGACTAAAGAACACATGAAAAATCATAGAATCCACCTCGTCTTTGCATATATAGCTTACCAATAAAAAGTTGTTTGTTGCATAAATAGCTATCATGTGTATCTATTTTTACTTGCTACACTGCTGGTTAGGCACGAAGAGTAATTTAATAGCTTGACAGATGGCACGGTGTTAAAGCAACATGCAAATGATTGCTCTGGAACTCATCTGTCTGAGATGCAGAAACGGGGACATTTTACAAAGACGACAACAGCTGTGGCTTTGAAAAAGTCTCTGCGGCTGGAAAACAACTATAGAGGGTCCTTTATTTTCCTGCACAGAACCATCGCATTACATTTCCCAAAGTCATGTCAGATTAGATATAAGAGAATATGACAGAAATTACAGGAGCTCACAATGTTCATTATTGAGCACATGTTTTATATTATTTGGGATAGGATGTCATGTGTGTAATTATGGAATTAGATTTGTGTCAGTGTTGTCAAATACACCTATTGTTTACATTGATCGGAATTTTATTTGCGCTCCCTCACTTGTTCTTTGTGCCGTGTTTTTTTTGTTTGCGATTCTGACCATGGGCGGGCCTTAGGAAGATGCCTGCTGATTGGCCACTGAGTTTTGGAGCGACAGCTCAATGGACCCGGAAGTAGACACGGGCATGGAGTGGCCAGATTTTGAGCTGTCGCTCCAAAACTCATTAGTGAATTAGCAGGTTCTAAACTTTGGAGGCCTTCAAATACCAGGCAAACACATCAATAAACACAAAACAAAGAAGTAACGCAGGAGGTCCAATCTCAGCCCAAGCTTGTGATTTTGGAGTGACAGTAGTAGAGTAAGTCATCTTTTAACTGGAAGGTTGAGGAGTCGATTCCGCCAGTCTACATGCCAATAAATCCCCCGGCAAGACACTTTACTCCAAGTTGCTCCCAATGACTGTGGCGGCAGCGTTTAAATGGCTATGAAAGATGTGTGATCGAAAAAGTGCTGCATATAGATTCACTGACTGAATGGGCGTGCAACGGCCAAACTGTCATTTAAAGCAGCTTTGAATGTTCATCAAGGCTAGAAAAGCACTATATAAATACAAACCATTTACCATAATTATATACAAAGCAGTGAGGGATGTGACATTTTCTAGAAAGATAGATGGAAGACGGTAGGGTTGTTGATAAATGTTTAATGCCATCGCTAGGTTTTGATATTAAAACCTGTTTTCCACATGCACTGAATTATGCATAAACATGTTTTATGTAAATCAGGAGCTTATAGGTCTCGGAGCTTAACACGACTGGGGTTTGAGCAGGATTCTACGAGAGACATAATGGGTCCCCGTGTACTCCAAAAATATCCATAACAAAGTTATGTTATAATGGTGGTTTAACCTGTGGTGACACTGAATAAGATTGGCATGGCCTTGGACAAACTTTAAAGTGTTGAAACCGTCATTTGAAAATAGAAAATGTTCCTATACGTGGAAAAAGGCTTTAGACGGAGATCAGAGAAGCTTGGGGAATTGCTGAGGCACTCTGTATTGATCAATACACCAATCAAACTCCTGCAGATGTATTACAGCTCATTATTATTATTATAGCTCATTTTGAGGCATGGTGGGAAAATATTGGTGCACGTAAAGCTGCCAACAGCAAAAAAAAAAATGGTGCAGGGACTGGTCCCTAAACTCAGTGAAACACTTTTTATTTAACAACTGAAGAAAATCAGGTTTAGTGTATAGAGATGGATCTAAAATCATAACCTGGATCTGTGCCCATGAGATTACAATACACATATTATCTTTTTTGAGTGGGAATCATCTATTATCATGCTTTTCTCTCGTGTGAAGCAAAACATCTACATCAAATATCATATAAATGAAACCTTTAAGCCTTTCAGAATGTAGATTCAAAACTTTCAAAATCATTTGAACCTAAAAATTGAAATTTTGGTCCGCAGGGGCATTACATAAAACCCTTCCCAGAGTTTTCACACCGTCAAAGGTTAACGCCTGCCTGAGTCACCAGACAATGTCACGTAAACCCCACGCCAACCTGTTGATGCGTGACTGTTGCTCGGTTTGATTTAAGTGCGTTAGTCAGATGGGCTGAACTTTACAGAGAGCGAGGGGCTGGTTGTCGGCTATCGAGGCGCCCAATTCTCCCACGCTTGCTGTTTAACTGACGCTGAAGCAGATTGTTTATGACAGCTTTGCAGGCTGCAAACACCAGACAGTGTGCTGCAGGACAGCATCTATTACAGGAGCACACATCAGCACCAGGGCCACACGCACACGCAGAGAGAGAGAGACAGCGATAAAGGCTCAAAATAACAGAATATTTGAAGATCAAAACAAACGTCGGCACATGTTTTCACCCACACAAAGCGTGCACATACAGTACATTCATTATTAACGTCTCTTTCAAAAAAATACGACTGAAACAACTAACAATGAATCCTTATTTAAGCGTTTAGTCGTCGCCATGTTGCCTGTTGGAACGGATTTGACGGTTTCGAAATTGTAGCTCTATTGACTGCTATAACAAGCACATTTTGTGTACGCGGGTGTGAAGTGTGTGACAGTTTGTCTTCTCTGTGGCACTTTTTCAATGATAAACACAATCACAGTCTTGGTGGAAGGCTGCATAATGTAGAGGTTTCCAAAAAGATTTCTGTGTCGCCGAACAATTTTGACAAGTCAGAAATGTTGAAGACACAGTGCAAAGGGATCGCACACACGTGTTAAACCAGGAGTGCACATGTTTCAGAATGTTTTCATTTAGTGGGAACGTGGTGTTTAACAAGCATAAAAATCTTTGAAAAATACAACAACTGGGCAAATATCTAGCTTGGGAAGAGCCATTAGCAGAGCAGTCCCATTTATATTTGTCTTACTTGGAGACATTCGGGTGCATAATCAGCAGCTCATTTACATTTTCTTCCATATTTCCCTCTTCAATTTCTTTAGAAATCAAAGGAAATGCTAATCAGACGACCAAAATATACAGTTATAATACATAAAAGGTGCTTCTTGAGGTTATGTTCCCTTACTCACAACTGACTACAACTTCAAGAAAGTTTTTAAGGGCGACATGAGCCGGCAAATGAACAACATGGGGGTTCAGATTCATGACTCGGCATCCGGTGTGTGTCCACCATTAGCATTCTTTAAATGAAAGGCATCTGCTTCCCATGGGAATATTTCTTTTCAGATGACTTGTGGTGGAATGATGGATGTTCAGTTCCGTCGGTGTTACTCAGCACGACAATCTTGCAGTCAACCCACACACACACACACTCCCTCACGGCTAACATCATTTGTGGCGTCTCACAAACACGGACAACACCGACATGTTGTTGTGCTCTTTTATTGCCAACCAGCCTCAGGCACACCTGCACAATAATTGTGTCGAGTGATAAACATCTTCATGTGTCATTAATCGTCGGGCGGATGGATCACAGTCAGAGGAGAGGAGCTCGTGAACATGCGAACAATATTTGTGTCACAAACGTGGTCCTTTTGTGTTGGAAAAAGATTCTTTAAATCACTTTCTCAATGTTATCTTCAGTCAGTTTTAGCAGTGATTACGCCTGACAACCGATCAATAACTAAAGTGTTCCCCTATCCCTCTTCTGCTCATCGTGCTGGTTAGAGCCACGATGATTCCTTGTCTCCTTATCCGACTCAGCTCAAATATGACAAGTCCCAGTTTGAGATAATTCCACGTTCAAACAAGAGGAAAGGAAGAGGAGTTGAAACAGATAGGCAGGACGTCTACCTTCAGCTCTGGCAACAGTTCACTTTGCTTCTCTCAGTCCTTCCATCTCTCTTTTTTTGTTTTGTATTTTCTTTTATTTTGCCTCTGTGTCTGTACTTCCCTCCCTCTTCCCTCGACCTCTCTGGCTTTATATTTCTCACTGCGTCTCTCTTGTTGTGTCAGTGTGACAGAAGAAGATGCAAGGCAGTTGTCAGTGTGGATGAAACAGTTGACTCTGTGCTTGAGGGCGCAGAGAGAGAGAGAGAGAGTGAGTGAGTGAGTGCTGCATGGGGGTAAGAGGCGCATGAGCGTCTGTGCTGGTTTGTGGAAAAACAGTGAGAAAGATGACATTGAACGGGACAAAGACAGTGTCAGAGTTGGAGTCCAAGGTCAGCTTTGAGTGTCATTTATGTTGCGCAAATGAATTCTTCTGCCATGTGCACAAGGACTATTCCAATCTGTTTCAAGCTGTAAAGACTTTTCGCCGTCTTATAATCCTGCCACAATAATAAAGAGCTTCTGAGCGTGCTGCGTTTGATAGCCAACACCAGATGTTCTACCACAGTTGTTTCTATTTTTATTTTGTCTTGAGTCTCGCACACAATGATGTCGCCTTTTTATGTCAAGACGACAACCTCACCTTCCACGGCTATGCGACATTGTCCTACTTTTCAAAGTTGAATCACCTCCCAAATAGTAACACTTTTTTATTTTTTTTAGTCATAGTAGTGTGACTTCTTCATTGATAAAAGTAAAAGGAAGAGAACATCTTTACTTCCTTTGTGGTCTGCTAGGATTCACGGCAGAAGAATTCTCCAACATACAAATCAAGACGAGGCAAATTGGAGTCGGCGAGGTTTTCCGATGAGGAATTGATAGCACACAAAGTCAGCTCTACGCACTCGAGCATGCATATCATACACAATTTTATGCGCAACATTGCATTCTTAATGACGCTTTGAGTGGGAGCTTTACTTTGTTTCCTGTGAGATTCTAAGGTCAGGGGTAATGTTCATGTGGTGGGTGGTGGGAAACCATTGAGAGGACTAACTGATAAATGACCTAAATATATTACTTGGTATTTAATAATCAGGGTTTGCACTGAATTGTGCTATTTACTTATTTTAGTATCAAAATGAACAGGCTGACGAGGAAACATCTGGGATGCTTATAACCTTACGCTTGACCTTAAGCTCTCCTACACACATCGCTTTCACACCAACTCATACAAAACAATATAATTTCTAATCGTACTGTGATGATAAATCACACCGTATAAGTCAGACATATTATTTTATATTTTACATGACATGGGACTCCTGTGAGGTGAGGAAATGATATTTCGACAAAGAAAGTGTAGACGAACACTTCAACTTCTAGTATGTAATACTGTTATAAGGAATACTTTGTTCTGTTCCACAGTTTGCAGGATTAAATGGAATTACCCTTTTTTTCTCATTTACTCCCAGGAGTACTGTGTTGTCTTTGAGCCAACTTCAGAAAAAAAAACAAAAACAGAGTTAATTACCTTAGATGAAATGCAACCAATACCTTGTCCATTTGGCTTGAAGCTGCTGTCCCTACGTCAGTGCTGGACACAAATCAATATAAACCGATTAATGCAAATTGCAATATATGGTGTTGGTTTGTATCTTTGGTATCTATTTCAGTGTTGGTACAAAGAAGAATCCACCTGGGGTTCACATCTATGATTGCTTAATTATTTTCAGTTACAGAAAATTAGATTGAAATTATTGTCTAAATACAACACTGTTGTCGCCTTAACAACTTTTCTGATGACCTTAACCCACATAACGTCATATTTGAAATGAGCACTGACCAAATTAAGATAGATTAAGAGTATTAATTGTATATTAATTGACATTGTATATTCAAAAACACGGGATATTTTTTTCTTGCAGTAGAATAAAATTCTTCCTGTTTGCATTCAGTCATTATTTAAACCAAGAGAAGACATTAAGATTTTATTATTATGATTATTCATGTTTGAAAGTAGCAAAGAAAGAACAATATACAGTGAACTCAATGATTTGCTGTTTTATGCATTTGAAAAGGGCCAATTCTTTTTCAGTTATTGGTACATTTGTGTGAAATGATCTTGCTTTATGTTGTACTAGGGATGTCTGATATTTACTTTGTTTTTTACTGATAATCAATCGATAATCATTTCCGATTCAGATATCAAAAGGCTTTTTTCTAAATGACTAATTTCTCACCTCAAGTGATCTTAAAACTGCATTCTGGGACACAGACAAATATTTATTTCAGGTCTATATTTCTTTTCTCTGCCGCAATGTTCCGGTGAAATGCATTCACCGTGAGTTAAGAGTGTTCATGCAGTTAATGACTCTCGGGGTATTCACTGGATGTGGTGTCTTACGCTGTGACTGTCAAAATAAAAGCCACTTCCCATTACACTGACTTTCCTCTTCTCATTAGCGCTTACTACAACTCAAGCGTGCCCCAATGTATACCAAGCACTTTTGAGAAAATATGATAACGATACAAACCAATATCACAATAATAGGCTCATATTGGGCCGATATTATAGTGAACATTATCCCTAATGTTTACTTTTTATATGGATATAACCAGAATAAAGATGTCCATTCATTCATATTCCAAACATCTGTAGACATATACAGTTTGTACTATACTGTACTATACTGTTCTATGTTATAAGTGAATCAATTAATCAATCAATCAATAAAAGCACACCAAATATATCACAAGTGTTACATAGATCGCAGCGATGACGGAACACCGGAGACTGAATAAGTTGGTAAACACCTCGTGAAAACGTAACGATCAAAATAATGTCTTACTCAGAATGAGGTTAATAGTCAGATTAATGGTGTCCATTGTAAACACAGTCATTAAGTCCTCGCCTTAGCTAAACGTTTAAATGTGCAGAGATGAGGTGGGTGGGCGTCGGTCTCTCAGGTCAAGAGATTAATAGACCCAATGCAAAGTTATACAGCCAAGTCAATTCACTTGTAGGAATCGTTTTAAAACAATGCAGTGAGGTGTCATACGGAAGATTAATAACTACAATTACAGTGAATACATGATGAATGAGGAATACAGAGGGCACAGGCAGAAACATTATGAGAGAAGAGGGAATAAGAGCTCACGAGAAGTCCTCGTAACCTTTGTGCCTATTAAGGAACCAAAGTGAAAAGATTAGATGACGGTGTGGAGAGATACGATAGAGATTAGTAAAGTATTCCACAGTGGGAAAGGCACAGTAATGCTTGCATTGCATTTTAGACTACAGAAGTTCGAAGTGGATTGGAAGTGAAATAGGAGCAAAGTAAAGAGGAATGTGCCATATTCTGTGAAGAGGAAACTACAGCACAGACTGGCCGTCTGTCAACAACGCAGAGATTCCACAATCAGAATAGAACTTTCAAGAAGACATATTTGTTAGGTCGTTACGTGCATCCCATCTGTTCAATGAATCACAGTTTCTATTCTGAGAGTATTCAACTGTAAAGTATAGTGAATCACACAGTTTTACAAGTCTGTGATTGAAGCCATAGCTTCAATTTGTCCTGTTTATTTAACATAGGAGCGGTATGAGATTCTGATATATGATAACCTTTAGCAAAAATATCACCGTATCATGATATATAAAGCAAATGATTTACTGCTCACATCAACCTGGAGGGGGAGGAATCCTGTTACTCAATTCCTGCACTCTATTTTTGATGAGTCATTACAAAGAGTTCATTTATTAGTGGGGGTTTTTTCAACAGAAAGAACCAACTGGAAAAAACAAGCAAACCATGAGAATAGTGTCAACAAATACAAAGTAAATAATGTCAAGGACAGACACAGAAATGTTTTAAAAGCAGAGTCTCATTCAAAAGGCTTTACTGGTGGTATGACACACTGTAGCTCCTGAAATGAAAACAAAATTTCCCTGCCACCCGACATTTTTTTTTTCTCTGTTCAGAAGATGATTCAGCCATTTGACCTGTTTCAAAGTCATGTCTGCCTGTAATATCTGTTTTTGGAAGGAAAACATTTATCGACTAAATTTGTCTACACTCCAGTGAGAATTACATGAGACATGGCAACAAAAATGTGAAGGCAGCGTGATAGAAAAAATGGATCTCACCTCAAACAAATTCCCTGCTTTTCCACACCACCGACTCTCTTGAACTACCTGCACTGACACTGATCCAGATAAGCTATCGCTGAAGAAAAGAAACGCTGCCTCACCATAAGAAAATGGTTCATATGTGAAATACACAAACAAAAACACTATGTTACATCAAAGGGTTGTCAGTCTCTATTTGACCCTGTGATGGACTGGTGAACTGTCCAGTGTACTGTGTGTGTGTGTGTGTGTGTGCCTATCACCCTATGCCAGCTGAGATTGACACAGCTCATGTGGAGGATAAATCTGTGGAAAATGGATGGATGGATTTACTTAAAATGGCTGTAAAGCTTGCAAAGGCTACAGGTCATTTTCATCCATCTGTCCATCTTCTACCACTTTATCCTCCACATGAGGGTTGTGGGGGGCGATGTGCCGATCTCAGCTGACATAGAGCAAAAGGTGGGGTACACCCTGGACAGGTCACCACTCCATCACAAACAACCATCCACTCTCACACTCACACCTTTAGTGTCCGATTTGCCTAAAGTTAAATGATATGCTATGAACCTGGCTAAAATGATGTTAAAATCCTAATACAAATACTTACAACACATAGTGTTTATTTTACACTAAGTTTCCCCTGATGTAGTTTTTCCTCATAGTACATTGTTTATACTACAGTATCCCAAATATATATTTTTTTAAACATATGAAAAAGACTTCATATGATCACTTTATTCCCTCTAGCTAGGCCTCATTGTGAAGCCTGTATTATAGTAAAAGTGTGGCTATCATTGACGCTGCATTGAAAAAATGAGGGAATAGTTATACGAAACGAAAGCACAATGCCAGTAAAAGGAAAAAAGGAAAACTCATTACATTTAGCATCTGCGGCCTAAACAAACTTTTCTTTTGGGTTAAATGAGACTGCATTGTATTTGACTGTTTAATTTATTTGTCACTCAAGACAGTGAGGAAGGAAATTTGAGCTCTTAAAATAATGGCCTTAGTCATAAAGTCATATTTTCACTTGAAAAAAAAAGAGAGCCAAACAGATATTGGTACAGGTTTTGAAAACTTGAAAATATGACATAGGTCTCATATTTCGGTCTCCAAACAAACAGATTATGGTCTCACTTTAAGTCTCTGAATACTTTCCTACATCACTTATTCCCAAAGGCGTGATGGGAATTATCAGTTTATATCAAATGTGCCCTCAAAACAACTGGCTTCATAGTTTTTCCTCATAATGCGTCCCTCTATCTCTTATGCACCTAAATGTTTAGTGGGAACTAACCCTCAGGCGATGGTCTGCACCAGCAGAGACACACATACACTTGATTATTTGTCTACACGCTGACTTCACATGGTCCGCCTCCTTCTCTGTCTGCCACTCTTTATTGACAACTAGAGCTCGGCTCTCTCTCCCTCATCCATTTTTGTCTTCCTAACTCTCCACCAGCAGGAAATGTGACTCATCATGTAATCCAGATATTGGTGTTTTGATTGTTAATAGAAGAAGACGTCGGATGAGGACAGCTATTGTGTAAACACAGTGTGGGTCTAGACATTCGTTTGTGTTTATTTTCTCCTCCAGCACCGTGTCTGGTGGAGTGCAATTCTTTTCACTAAAGCCAAACCCTCAGGCATGTTCTTGAAGAAGTTTGAGAAGTAACACATTTCATGCTGAGCCTAAATTCTTCATATAGCACTCCGGCTCCCTGATTTCTTGTCTATGTGGAAGTGTTGTTTTAATTCAAACTGTCAACACACTTTATAAAGTCCTGAAATGTGATACTTTCACTCTCCTGTTTCTATCATTATATTTACTCTAATGAATAATGTGTGAAGCGACATCATGGCATTTAACCAAACAACAAACAAGTGATAAGGCAATAACTATTACTACTAATACTCAACACGCACACAACACAAATACTTGATTCTGCATTTTCACTATGAATAAAGTTACTCAACAACATTGAAAATCACTTTTATTCAATGTTACCGTGCGAGCTGCGGATGTTTACGTGCCACTAACAGCATCTACCTGAGGTGACAATTGCACCCATTAACTCACAAAAGCGAGACGCAAGACAAAAAATGGGTGTAGAAATAGAAATCTCCGACTATGGATGAGGAGGCTAACGTGTCCTGCAGAGACGAGACAGCTTGTAATTGATTGGTCTGTCACTATTAGACGTCAAATGGGAGGAAGTCTGAAGTCGAGTGTATTGACCAAGCAGGCTTTTTCTTTTTCTGTCTATGCTCACATTTTTTTTATTTTTTTTGGTTGCCTCTCTCTTTTGTCCTCTCTCTTTCTGAAAAGCACTCAGCAGCCTGCAGGTTAACTCTATCATCCCACTCAAATAACAACTCCAGCTGGATCATTCAGCAACTGTGGAGTTTTCACAGTGGCTTATATATGCTGTCAGTATGTATGTATATATATCCCTCCTGTAAGCATACGTTTACCTCTGCTAAATGTTTCACACTCAATTGACAATAATGTAGTGTTTTGACAGTTTAACATGGAGATCTATTCAGATTGTCAGTGTCAGAAATACTCAAAGCTGAACGTCAAAATGTCACCGCAGTTCCATTTTTCCAGATTCTCATGTTTAACGTGAACTCTAATTGAAGCTGACCTGATGTGAATCACACCGCTGCCACACGATTGGCTAATTGCATCAAAAACAGGTGTGGCAGTGATCCTACACACCTGTCGAGTGCATGATGAGTGCAGGACATGTGCAGAGAGAACCACTCCATTTGTGTGTGTGTGTGTGTGTGTGTTTTCAGCCTCCCGCTGTTTTCCTGTAATGGAGAACATGTGGTAATAACAGTGATCTATCACAGTGATAGCGATACACTGCCAACCACAGTGAGAGCAGAAGCTGCAGCAGCATGAGACTGCAGAGATGACAGTGTTACAACAATAGAAAACCAAGAGCTGAGTCAAAGAAGGGAACAAACCTCTTTTTTCTCTCACTCTCTTCCCCTCAAGAGCATAAAAACAGCATTTACATACTCTCAGATAAATGAAGTAAAAGTATCTTGGGTTTGATGTAGGGGAAAACAGACACCCAAACTTAGTAGTGGACATTTTAGTATTGTGATGATTGTACCAGGTGTAGATTTCTGCATCTGCATACCTCTGAAAAGGCTGGATACACCTGGATAGATCACCAGTCCATCACATGGCCACATAGAGACAAACAACCATCCACTCTCACACCTACAGTTAAGTTTGGACTGTGGGAGAATACCAGAGACTCGCAAACTCCATGCAGAAAGGCCCTTGTTTCCGACCAGGTCACAAACATGGGTCTTCCTGTTGCAAAGGCAAAACTGCTAACCTACAGCAATCGTTTGACACCATAGAAAATACCAAAATGAAACACAGATATCAAATCTCATGATCAGTTCTGCAAGAGTATTTGCAGGCATGGTCTCCCTTTGCATCTAAGCCAGAAATGTATGGTGTCACATTTGTGTCAAAAGTCATGAGAGCAGCATAAACGTGCTCACGAGCAAATATAAAGCAACTTCTTGTATTTGATGGAAATCTGGTATGTGAACGTTAGCCTGAAGCAAAGAATTTGTAATGTTGTATGTTGCCATTAAATGGCTGTGACTCCGAATAAACAACTGCACAGACAAGAACTCACAGTGAAGCATATTATGTGATGTTAGTTTTATTAAGGAACATTGCACCATATCTCAACGTCTTGTAGTCATAGCTGTCAAATACAAGACATTTCTTGTAGGTGTGATCACACTGAAAGTGACCAATCATAAGATGGTCTCCACCGCCGAACTGTCAAAGGTGTGGTCGACTCGAGAGAGCAGATTTCACAGCTTAGTTGTTTCTCACTCGCAGCTGTCTGAACTTGTTTAACTTGCGATATAATTCAAGATTATTTGCTCGTGAGCACGTTTTACTGCGGCTACTACGGCTTTTGACATAAGTGTGAAGCCATACAGAATGAACTTCATGTGAATACAACAAAACTGCAACAAAAAAGCCAATTCTTGCCCCGTATACATCCAGTCTCAATAAAGCTTCAGATCCATGTGAACAAAAGCAACATCTGAGCAAAGGACTATGCCGTCTGAGTCACCGCCTCACATGTGAATGCTGTAAAACAATAATTGCTTCATAGTACAATCGCATCAGCAGCCATTTACCCCAAAGCTGCCATGTTATTTTTTCGTTGACATGTATTGACATATTTTTATTATTGTTATTATATTATTATTGCAGCAGCATATCTGAAATGAGATCAATTGTTCAGTTTGTATGAAGCCTACGGCCACAGCCATGTGACGGAACACATGACCATGTTTACAAGACTAAGCTAAAGTGATCCTTTTTAGTGAGGAATTTTAGTATGTAATCTACTTTATCTGTGAAAGCTAAATGTGTTGTCTATGAACCTTGCCCCTCTAGAAAAGCCCAAGAGCTTAGAACACAATTATTAAATGTGTTTAGATGTAATCTGCAGACCTACATTTTTAGCATTTTTTTTACTCGTAGTTTTTTTTTTTAATTCTTATTTTAATCTACTTGTTTATTCTTTTTTAAGCATTTTGTTGCTGACAGACAGACAGATTTAAAGATAGACAGAGAAAGAGAAAAAAAAGAGCTCACGGTGAATTCAGACACAAATGTTTAATACATTTTTTTTTTTTTTGTTTCCTAAACCTGACGACAGATAGGACTGTGGTCGCACTCTCCCAAACAACCACCTAAAGTGATTTCACTGCTAATAATAAATGTCATGCTTCCTTCATCCAAAAAAGAAGCTGCCTCCTAACAATATCCAGCCACTGATTAGTTTTTCTATGTATTCGCCGCTTCAGTGTTGTTCAAACAATGTTGTGTTTACTTTTTGAAATTAATGCGTGAGGAGATGAAATTTCCTTTGCCGTGACAACACTTCTAACACAACACTGCTGCAATACTGCTATGGAAAAAAAGCTTTTATATACCTGTGATACAACCTCTCTCAGAAATAGGGGTGCACGATATTATCCACACAATAATGCTATCAGCGGATATTGGCTTTGAAATGTAGGCAAACTTTACCTGACATGACTAATGAATGAAATAGTAGGGTTTTATGGCTTTTTTAATTATATATCTACATCTGCTGCAACATGAGTGTGCAAGATATCAATTGTTTACACCTAAGCACTACAGATTGTCAAATCAGGGTTTAGGGTTAGACCCTACACAACCCTACACCCCCTCCCCACACTCTAAGAAATGATTCATGGGGTTAGTTAGTATAGCTCAAAATCAAGAGCTTTTTCTGTATAAAAAAAACAAGTTTGTTATGTGTATACATTATAATGAGTTCATATCCTAATTAAATAAGTTGTTCTAAATGAAAATAAATAAAATAGTTTTAACTCAATAAAACATGAATTTTCAACAAATGTTTCTGCCTTAACTTAACATAGAGGTGTATTGAGTTAGTACAACTTTAGAATCTGTGTCCAAGTTTGTTAAAAAGCTGAGTACAAGGCTGACCTGCCCGGACATGTTTGGCACGAACAGACCATGCCTGTTGGAAGCATAACGTTCAAAGACACGACTGAGTTGGAGAAACGCCGTTTGCAAACTTTACAACTTGGTGAGTACAATTTTGACTTGTTTTATTTACAACAGCTAATAACTACATCAGCAGACAGTTCAAGAAATCGTTTTACACAACACAAGATGTTTTTTCTCGGTCAGCAGTGGTAATGTGTAAGCTAGCAGTAATGCTAATAATTCAGTCTGACATTAGTGTTCGTTAAGTTTTGTTTTATGGTGGCAGGTTTTAATTGGCACTGGTTTTCAGTAGTTTAACTTTGTTTCTTTAAAAAATATTTAAAATGTGTTGTAGTGTTGAAGCAGCAATAGCTTCATGGCTTGGCCGTTGTAGGCGACTGAGCCACAGCAATGGTCATACCATTATTAAGCTAGTTGTTATAACAGCACAAGTGTGCAATTGCCCACTGCACATTTCTTTGCAGTAGTTTGCGTGCATTTTCTCTTGTTTTTCATCTTGAATAGTCAAAAATAGTTAAATAAAATTTACTGTACTTGAGTTGCACATGTTGTAGGCACCACAGCCTTCTGAATGACCTAAATTCAAGTAATTTAAACAGAACCACTAGCTGTTTTTTTTTTTAAAGTTTTTGATATTTGTAGATTTGCCTTTATTACTCCATGTTTCAATGGGAAACCTTAAGAGGACAAAGGATGAAAAATGTATTTTATATTAAATGTATTTGCCATAGAAATAAAGGATTCAAATAGTTAGTCAAACTAAATGAAGATATGTGGATGCTCAGATTTGCAGGTGTCAAAAAGAAGAAATACAATGCATACGATGTCTAATGTGAAAGCTAATGATTAGAGATATACCTAATAACCAGTGCAATTCCTTATTCCATGCAAGTTAATATTGCAAATTTGATGAAAAGTCTCTACAATATCACTGGTAATTATCAATGTCAATATTCCCCTCCGATACATTATATTAAGCAGAAAATGATGTCTTTTCTCTTACAGATAACCCGATGTCTCATCAAGATTCAGCACTTACAGAACATCCTCCTACAGGTGTGAATAAATGATTTAAAGTTACTTCCAAGCGGGGACATGATTACATAAAACCTGTGTGTCTATGTGGAATTTTCCCACTACAAACCCTTAAACCATTTATACTGATTCTGCCCTACCAGGACGGTGATGGGGATTGTCACAACACGAGGTGGTATACCTGCAGCCTGTGCAAAGATCGTCCTGGAGGGAACAGTGGTCCTAACGGATGTGGAGGTTCCCAGAGCCTGTGCCTTGCTAATGGGGCTGATAAGTTTCCTGACTTATTTTATGAATGCTACATTTTTGTTTACTATTAAAATGTATATACACTCCTGTTTCTGTAAGCAAGATGCTGACTGGTGTTTAAATAAACAGTGAGACCACAAAACTGGAATTTCAATGTGTGATTTATACTGACTTAGATAAGTAAGTTATTGTACTAACAAAAATTAAGGTAACAATTTGCATGGACATTTCTGAGTAGAATGAAAGAAAAAGAAATAAGTTAGAATAACTAAAAGGAGTAATTTTAACACAATTAAAATTAAGTTGGTTCAAGTTAAATAAGCTTGTAGAGGAAGAGGCATATCATGTTGCTTGTACTAAAGTAGTACTAGTTGGCCTAACTAGAGAAGTTTTGTGGCATGAACTCAATACTAGCTAAGTTGAAATAACTCCCACGCAATAAATATCCATCAATTTTTTACGTTGAGCCAGCACATCATTTGTTAGAGTGCAGGTGGCTGGTGGGCAGGCGTTGTGATGCAGCTATTCCCCAGTGAGGAGAGAGGAGAACCAGGAAGAGAATCCCTGATAGCCGGAACAGAGTCAGAGGACTTCTACCGTTAAACACTGTCCATCCTCCAGGTCTGGGAGGCCCCAAGTCTTCCTCCTTCACAGGTTAAGATAGCACAATTAGCCCAGTTAGCAGTGTTACCCAGGAGTGCCATGAAACTGACAACTTGCTGCTGTTTTTGGCCGCGGGCAGGAGGGTCCAGAGTCCGCGGCTTTGTGGTGCTAGGGGGCGACAATGCTCGGCTGGGACCTGCCAGACATGGAGGATGAATGTTCCGTGCTCAGCTCTGCCTGTCAGCGACTCAACTTGCAGCTCTCCCTTCTCCTCACAGCGGAATGTGGTTGAGAACACAGACACTGTAGTCTCAAAACCATTCTTCCAGTGAAGGATGCATATAGACTAATGCAAAAAGTTAATGCACTTAAATATGTTCTGTTTTGTACTTTTATTAATCCTCCTAGGTAATATGTATGCTGAATAGACCAGCAATGGAATATTTTCATGATTGGACCTGATCTTCTACTGTGTGTACTGATGTAAGTTGTTTTAAAAAAACATTTCCAACTTAAACAAAAATACTAAAGCACAAAATGTTGCCAATTTTATTGCCAAAGTGTTCAAAAAATCTAAACACAAAAATGACTGTGGCGGTAATTAGACTCACTCTGAAAGTGGAAAACATTGCCCTGAAAGTGTTTGAGGATTATTCATGTCGTGCGCTGTCATCAGTCGAGCCAGTGTGAGGCATATTTTTGGTTACAATATTCTATAAACTCCAGTGTCAAACTGTTAATTTCTAAAAAAAAATGATCTGTAACTTTGTTATACTGCAGCTTTTTCAGCAAGACTGTGATGTGTGTGTGGTACAATTTACAAAGCATCCCAGTAAGTATATTATTTGTTTCGAACCAGGGGATGTTGTGTTTGAGTTGTTTTACCGGATTTAGTCTTGGCCAAGAATTTCTATCACAGAGGGTGGGATGGCAAAGTAAGCACTTAAAGCACACAATAGCTGCATCGCTGACCATGCCTTACCCTGTGTTACTCACTGCAGAAATAAAGAAAATTAAAATAAAAACTCAAAAAGCACGAACACTCCATAAGCTACATGTCACCCATTACTGGAAACATGAAAAGAGTCTGGACAGATGGAAAGTAAATGGCCCTGACTAAATGTCAGGTTCTAGAAATAAACTTGTTTTTTTCTTTGTACAACATAATACAACAGCAGTTATATATCTATAATGGTCTCAGCTCCACGTTTAAGTTAAAGGAGGATTGGCAAATATAAGTTGTAAACATCTTTCCTTCAAAGCAAAAGAGACCTTCTATACCTATATGGCAATTAACATGGCAAAGAGAGGGCAGTATTGAGGTCAAGATTAATTAAAACTTTGCTGTCAGGTAAGGGTGAGTTAACATTTGAAATTCAACGAACTTCCTACCTTTTACAAATGCTGCTCAAGACAAAACGTGTTGGGGATCAATTCGACAAATTAACTACAGATGAGTTTTAATTCAGGCGTCCTAATGCCAGCGACTTGCTTCAGTGCGATGGCTTAGTGGCAGATTTATACGGAATCCGGTATCAATCACACTTGTGCTTTGTGTAGGTGTGATAATATTAGGATTCAATGATAATTTTGGGATTCCATGTATGCATTTCTTTAAATTTATCAATAATCATTGTCCTCCAGTAATTATGTCACTGAATGTGTAAAATACAATAACATTAAAATAATAATATTCATTAAAAAAAAACCCTCAAGGACATTAGTATATTATCTTTTTTTCAATTAACTCCTTAAAATGAAGGTCAGCACAATATGTGACAAAGAGTGGCAACAAAAGGACACACAAGTGTGCTGCTTAAATATTAATTATGTCTTTATTTTCAATCACAGTGCAACAGGCTAAAGATAAGGGATTCATTATTTACAGCTACTTTCATTTATGAACAAAAAGTTTCCGTGCTAATGAGACTCTTCCACGCAAGAGTCTGCTATGTGGATTTTAAACTTATAGATAGCTGGAAGGCTTATAGGCCTGCCATCACTGATCCAACTCCATTAGTCACTGTGTGAAGCCTACGGCTTATAAATGTGCTAATAGATTATCCATATAGAATGTTCATTTACAGACTAGAGGACTGCACTAATTACTTCATGAAATGTTGACACAATCATAATAATGCTAATAACCGCAATCATACTCGAAACCACAGTAAGCATGTTTGATCTGGCACTTTCACCTCTATATGTGCAGTAACACTGGGAGCTTATCGCTCTTGTGTTGCCTCTCAAACCTGACTATACACCACAAAATGCTGTGAGAGTCCTTACTTTACCACTGAGGCTGCAATCTTATCTCACTCAGGGATAACTCATCTCTGGGGTTACGGTCAAGGTCATATTAGCCACTCGTGGAAAAACACACAACCAGTGTATCCTGCCAATACACAGTATGTTTCTTATATACTGAATAATATATTATGTATGTCTATTTTGTATTTTTTCAAACTTTTCATATCTTGATGAAATAAAAAATGCACGATCAGGGAGTACATGAGATTACATATAAGAACCTGAGCAAAAGTCGTGTTATTTTGTCAAACTGTTCAAACCAGAACGTCCACTCTTCTATTACATGCTGCAGCTTTCGCTGGTTCCATGAGTTTCACTGTTCACCTTGTGTTTTCTCTGCGCGTCCCTGTTTTGGTTGCTGGTACTCTTTAAACACTCTTTAAGCTGCTAATGATAGCAACAGCCTTGAGCAGACTTCCCAATGACAGAACTAATGAGAGGACTGCTGCAACGACAGCACTTGTCAGAGCTGGTGCAGTTGTATTTGCCTTATGCATTATGTATTCATGTTTATGCCGTGGTTTTTTTTTTGCACGAGCACACACGCACACACACACACACACACACATAGGCTGTGCATGGTGTTTTCCCATAATTGCCTACTCCTCCTCCATCCCCTCTGTCCTTCATTCCCCAACAGACACAAGGTGATGTGTCTAATGAAGGACGAGTGTGGCCGAAAGGAGCATGATGACCATTACAAGCTGTACCCCTCATCTCTCTCTCACTGTCTCCTTCTATTGCTGCCGTGCACCTACTTGTGATTAAAGTGAACTGCCCTCTTCTCTCCAACCTATTCTCTTACCCTGTTTCTCACTTCTCCTCACACCCCTTCACCCTTAAGTTTGTCATTCCTTCTCTTGTCTCCTCATCACTAATTCCACCTTCCACCAGCTGTTGGTGTCTCCTAATAGCCGTCATGTTGATGTGGACAGACTAGGAACCTTTCTGTCTCACACCTTGCAAATGTGACTCATTAAAGTGGTGGGTGGGGTACGGGGTTGGGGTGGGTGACAGGATTCAGCATCAAGCTGCTCCATTTGCCCACATCCTCACTAATGAGTTGCAGACAAATCTGATGCTGGGAAACGTACAAGATGGCCATAAAAGTATGATGACATTAAGAGGTGCGTGATTGCAACGAGCGCAAGGTGTTTTACAGAACAAGGAGGACGTACAGTATTGGGTAAAAGTTTTGGACCACCTTTAGATTTGTTGTCTTAACAGGGTCATTTTATACGTAACACACACAAACTAGTGACTTGTAAAGCAGTTATCTTCAGTGTAACAGAATCATTAGTATAAGTTAATTAAAAAGATTTGTTCACAAAATCGTCCAGTACTTCCTGCATGACCGGAGCACAGACTCTGTCTGACACAGTCACTGACCTGAAATGTGGCAGAAGGGGTAGTAATATGACCCGTGATCGCGGCTTTCGGCAGTGCTGTCGTTAAATACACCACACTCCTCTGTTAAATATTGAGATTTTACACATTTCCTTGCTAAATGTTGGAGGTTGCCCCATGTTTTCAGGATTTTTAAGTCTTCTTAACTGATCTACAGTTCGGCATTGTTCTGTTTGATTCTTGGGTCGGACGTCTCGCTCATGACTCTTCCAGTGACGACTCTCTGGCCGGCAGTCTGTCGACGTCACGTATATTATCGGATGAGATCTCTCGGAACCTCGTCAGAACAGGTGCTAAAAAAAAGTACCAGGTACTACCGCTAATGGAAAAGCAAAAAAAAAAAAGTGCTGAATTGCACTGTACCCCCAGTCCATCACAGGGCCACATAGAGACAAAGAACCATCCACTCTCACATTCACTCATACGGTCCATTTAGAGTGTCCAAATTGCCTAAATCACAAATCAGCATGTTTTTGTACTGCGGGAGGAAACCGGAGATCCGGAGAAAACCCAGAAAAGCCCTTGCTCCGTCTTCTTGCCGCAAAGGCAAGAGCGCTAACCACTACTGGGTTCATCCAATTATTTTATGTAAAAATATATCTGCTGTGAATAACGTCTATTACGCCAGGTTAATTCAAGATATACTTGAGCATTACATGCACATGTTGTACGGGTTAAACTCATTCTGCTAATTTACCAGACCAACTTCCAGTCACATCGTTCCAAACCAAATGCCAATGATCACAGAATTTGACAGATATAAAAACAATAACTGTAAGTTATAGTGATCAATACCATCAATAACTTCAGGTTTCACGGTGGTACTGATCAAAATGTCATATGCTCTCAACTTAAGCCATACATATACAGAAAGGTGGACAAAAACCTCCAGATGCACACATTTTACAGGCACACACAAAAGCATTGACACGCTGCACCTGTCGTTACAAAAAGAATCAGTCTGAAAGGCCACCTGCTTCTCTCTTCTTTCTCCCACATTTCAAAGAAACGTGAAATTCACATTGAAACACCTGAGACAGACAATGGAGCCCGCACAATGTGAGTCACACCCACACATTCAAACACACAAAGGCCAATTACAACCCTCAAATACCAGGTTGACACCAATTTGGCCATTGTCCGAGACATGTAAAAAAAAAAGAAAAGAAAAAAAAAGTATACAACCTTCGCTCCAGTGCGACAGATTTACAAGAATGAGCAACGGAAAAGGAGAGTAACACAACAAAGAGCGCAAAAGGACAAAATGTGACAGATGAGAGCGAAAAAGCCTCTTGATATTTAATTACACATCTTGCAGCTCAACCATGAGGAAAAAATAACCAGAAACACCTTCAACACTCACCGGCCTCTACAGAACCACAAATGAAAGAAATACTTTCATAAAAGAAGGAAAAATAAAAAATAAAATATCAGCAGCCACTTGGCATTCTAATAAGAGCAATAACTTACTTCATCTCCTCTTTTCTGAAAGTAGGCAGCAGAGTGAATGTGTGTGTTGTGATATTATTGGCATGGTGCCACGCCACTAGATACACAAACAGTAGCTTAAGGCAAAATCAAAAGAAAATTAAGTTAAAGCCATCAAAAGCCTATTCAGTGTGGATTTAACTTCAGCTTTTCAAAAGCAATCATACTGATGTAATCAGATTGTGCAGCCTAGTCTATAAAGATAAAATATTATATTTATAGTTTTTTCTGAGACGGGAAGGCGTGCGAGCATTGTAAAAACACTCAGGAACTGTCAATGTCAAACGTGAAGAATCAAAAAAGAAAATGAGACAGGTGGGGACACATTCATGACTTACCTGTAGATGATGATGGAGGTTTTGCCAAGAGGGAGCATGCAGAAGAAAAGAGAGAAAATATTTTAGTTAATTAGTCAATTAACCTTTGAGTATTTGTCAATGCTGTTTATCATCACATTTATCAAGTTTGTGACGTTTATCATTATTAAGAGTTAACCTCCACTTTCACTCTCACGGGTGTGTGTTAGAGCAGGTGATTCTCAATCCTGGTCCTGGGGGTTCCCAAGACCAGGGTTGAGAAATCCTGCACCCACGTGTGCAACCACTTGAGTTCCATACCTTAAGATGAAAAACCACATTAGAAAGTTTCAGACAAAAGGTCAACCCGGATTATGGCTCAGTAATCTTAAACTGTCCTGGTTCAAACGCAACTTTAGTGACTCTAATTAAATCCTGTAAGATTTTCTTAAACGGTCACAAGGTTCAAAGGGAGCTGAGACGTACTGGTCAGCACAACTGCTACAGTATGAAGCACTCACTTAAACCTGGCATTAAAAGGCCATCTGCACTTTCCACATTTCCCTTCCTGAGTGCTGTGTGCAGAAGATTTTTTTTTCCAAATATGCTCTCAAATATATCAAGTTTAAATTAGTTATGTTATTTTACCTTTGGAAATTCGAATGGTTAACATGCTCTTCCTCAATTTGGAACATTTCAGAACAATCACAACTAGAACGATTACAGATCGATCACCTATGCGATTGTTAAATTGTATTGTTTCAAATTTTTATTTTGAGTCAAAGGATTAATTATTCAGCTCTGTTATAAAGCAGAACAAACAGGCCATAAGAAATATAAAGGCAATTCATAAACTGCTGAAGTTGCTGTGTCGTATAATTTTGTGGTTACTCCTGATTGTTGTGATTTTATTTTTAAGACTTTGCGAAATGGGCACGGTGTTGCCATGGAGACATGCTCATTAACAGCTGCTAAGCTTCATTACTTCCTGGTCATCTGCCCAGTGACACTGATCCCACACAGTAACAGGAATACAGTATGCATTGTCACACTCTATAACACTCACCCACACACAGATTTATTGTCATGAAAACTGACACATGGCAACTGATAGTCCTTAGCTCATACCTCACATCGTCAAAGAGTGTGCATTTGTGGATGTGTGTGTGTGTGCATGGGTTGTGGTACGTGGGGCTGCAGGGACTTATTAGCAGCTCTATTAAGGTGGAAGATCTCATCAGCAAAAAAACACAAAGCACATTCCTGCTCCACCATCCATTAATGAGATACACAACCCTCTTGCTGCCTGGCACGCTGACAAAACAGACGCACACAGTAAAGAAAGTTAAGCTTCAGGGAGGAATCAGGCTAAAGCAGTGCAAAGAAATCACATACATTTCAGGTAATTGGCTCAACAACAATTTTAGTAATGGTGATTTAAATGGCACGAGCAGTCAACATTACAGTTAAGGTGTCATGCTCGTGTCCTTTAGCTTTAGATAAAATACTACAAGCATATCATATGGCATTTAATAAGCAGGCTACCTAAAACCACAAGGTCTCTGAGCCATTGGATCAGGCCATTTAAACTTTGATAAGGGGACTACATAATACTATGTGATATGTGTAACACTTACAGTGAATACACAATCGCCTGTACATAAATGCACACTTCAAATACAACTGACGTGCTCCCTTCCACACACACACACACACAGCTTTATCCTCACAGCCTCACTCTTAGCAAGGACAACTGAGCAGAGGTCATCAGGGCAATTGCTGTGAGGCACATAAGTGATGCACTGGAGACTTGATGTAACCAGACAGTCACCATTTTAATCAGGTGTGCAGTGAATTGAATCCTGACATAAAGTATGTCTCTTATTTTTTCTTAAATGTTCAACTTTATTTTCTTTAAACATTATGTTTTAACTAGTCCAGTACCTCATCCCTACTTGTTGTATCAAGCTGTTCACAGCAAGGTGAAGATGAGCATCAGGTAGAAATGTCCCTTAGTGCTCACTCAGCACGGATCTGTGCACCCATGGTAATACACGACTCCTTATATGGACATGTTTATAGGTCACATATTCAGGCTTTAAGTGTGTGTGGGGTTGTGTTCTTATGTGTTGTTGAGCCAAAGTTATGATTCATTTTGTATGGCATTTAAAGTAATGATATAAAGTAGCAATAATTGTGCATAAGTCACAAAATAGAGTATCTCTCTTTTCTTTTTTTCACAAAAACGATCCAAGTGAACTTTGAACTGTGACATATTTCAAAAATTCAATCTGATTTTAAACATTATGAGCACTTTTTGCTCATGTGTGTTTATATAGTTGGTGAAAGTGAAAAAAAAGGATATAAGAAACTCTATATTGCATATTCTTTTAGCCTCTGTATATACTGTGCGTTTTAACATAGTAATGGAACAAAGCAGCCCAAATGTTCCGTGTTCTAAGGGTTAATCAGTTTTAGTACTTGCAATAGTATGTGACAAAAGTTTAAATATGTTTACAAAAAGTGAGATTTTACTGAATTTTTCCAACACTGTGAAAAGAATCGGGACTCGTCCACTGTGACTGAGGATGGTAATTTCTCTCAGGACATGTCCTATTATTTCTGCTGACGATGTCCTCGAGCAGTCGGTCATCTGGGAAATGATTAGGCTTAACAAGGGCAAAAAGGGCAGCGTCTTGTTGACCTGGACTAAAAGAAAAAAATTGCAGGATTTCAATATGCAGCAGGAAGACACAGATGAGCTCTTGAGGAGTCTAGGCACTCTGACGAGAACCTTCACAGACAAGGACGGATCATTGAAACGGCTGATTCGGGCGCCATGTATTTACACAGTGAACTCCCCTCTATTCTGCACAAGAAGATTGGAGAGCAGCAATGTCCCGCCAGACAATAAAACACACCTTCTCTCTCCTTCATAGCAACCAATTAGGGATGTAACATCCATCCATCCATCCATCACATGTGCGACTTATTTTTTGAGGGTCGTGTGGCGCAGGAGCCAATTCTAGCTGACATGAGGTGAAAGGCAGGTTACACCCCTTTTTAGGTCTATCACAGAACTGACACAAAGACAAACCGCCATTTACACACATTTTCAGTCAACGGTTAAGAGCCTAGACGCCTGTGAAGTGTGGAAAATTGCTGCTGTACCTGGACTACACAGTCTCAATAAACCCTTTTTCATTGCCTTTTTAGACCATCCAACTCCAGAATGATGTAAGAGTGGGCCTACTGGCATGAATGTAGTCAATTTAGTCTTTATGAAATGCTTTTCCAAAGCCAATATGTTACTGCTATACACTGTATGCACATTAGGCTTTAATGGAGGGTAACATATAGTGAAACATCCACCAATGCATCTAATACGTGATCACATTAAACAAACATAAGCTTATGATTTGTCATTTTGTCGCTCATTGTCACACGTTACTACCTCATGTCTGTTTCACGGCGACTCAGAAAACACCATAAAAATGTGGGACAACCTTTAACGGTCTCGTCTCTGTGCTGCAATGTTTGCACATTGTTCCAGTTATGTGGTTATACACCAGTTTATTCTAATACAATCTGCATAGGACTTCAATAATACAGCCAGACTGGGCTGGTTTTACAGCGTGGCATCTGCCCCACTTTTCAACTTGCTGGTTTATAACATCTGGGCATTTGGGTGAATGGAGTGTGGGGATGGCAGCTGTGAACCCACTAAGTTGCACCAGTTAAGTGACATACATTCACACAGAGTAGTGTTTCTGCCGTGACTATTTAGTGCGGCATGGTTTAATTGCTTATTCGATTAATGGCGCACATCCCTCAAAGAGAGATTCCTTCGAGTGCAGAAAATGACTGATATGTAGCTATAAATTACATTTTATATGTCAAGCATAACCGGACAAGTATAGTTTTAGGTAATGTCCAGATCATTTGCCAGTATAAATGTGTGTATATGTGACCAAGAGTGAGAAAGAAGGTGAATGTAAGGAGAAAGAATGAGGGGAAAACACACGGGGCCAAAGGTTATGATGGAGGCGTTGTGTTGAGTATGAAAACCCATAATGCCCAATCTTTCGTCCCCTCTTTGTAACCTCTTCCTCTCTGCCCTTCAGAAGACAAACAGACATTGACAAAATATGGATGAAAAGATGGATGGAAAGAGGTAAAGAGAGAGGGATGAGGATAAGCAGAGGTCTGGCCACTTACTCCCAATGCAGTGTCAGCTTTGCCATCAACTCGTCAAAACCGCTGACACGCTGCTGACATTTCTCTCCTCTCTACCTCTGTCCGCATATACTGTATATACGGCCCCTTATGCACATCCATCAGTCCATGTCATCTGTTTAGCCGTCTTTAACTTTCAGCAAATATCTCAATCTATCTAACCCATCTATCATTTCTAACAGACAAAAAGGGACAGAATGAAAAATGACATGTAAGGACAGACGCAGGTATGAGATAGAAGAAAGATTAAGGTTCAAATATGGATGAGAGCGAAATTATAAGCGAAGGATGAGGACGGGGGAGTGAATCTTCACAAGCTGTACACTGTGACATTTAGTGCATAGCTAGGAGTCAATGAAAGCACTCAGTGTTGGACACCTCACGCATTCACTGCACACCTACCACATGCCGTACACACATATTATGCATTATGGATCTGCCCCTGGATTATTGCACCACTTCGTTTAGAGAGACAGGCCTGAAGGTACAGGTGGACACATAGACAGTGGGGACAGACACAAAGGCAGGCAGACATGTGGCTGTGTGTATGCACCAGGTGATGCTGAGCCTCAAACTAAGAAATGAGACACATACTGAATGTACTATACATTAAGTGCTGCGGGGCACATACTGTCCAACTGACAACTTTGAGTAAAGTGCTTTAAAAAAAAGAGTTTTGTTAAATGAGTCATCGCAGAAAGTCTATCAATCTATCCATCTTCTACCACTTTATCCTCCACATGAGGGTCGCATAGGGCGATAGATGGGGTACGCCCTGGGACAGATCACCAGTCCATTGCAGGGCCACACATAGAGACAAAGAAACATCCACTCTCACATCTATGGTCAATTTAGAGTATCCAAAAGAACCTGGAGAACCCCCATACACACACACACACACACACACACAGGGAGAATCCCAGAGAGTCATTACATAAAACAGATGCAGAAACACACTCTGCTCTAAATATAAACTATAGTAATATTATGATTTAGTTTTTCACCACCTGCCCTTTGTCATCGAGCACTCAGTTGTTAAGTGTAGCAGTCTTTACTTCAGTGAATCTATCTGTATCAGCGACCAGACCATGATAACTACATGTTCATGTAGTGTGCTGAGTCACGGACCAAATAAATTAACTTTATCTTTTCATCCTGTCTGAATGCACCTTTATCATAAACAAACCTTCAGTTATAGTTACCCGTCAATCACACGCAGCTATTTGCAATATAGTTTACATGTGTTGCTTTAAAGAGAAAACAATACAACACATGGGACATTGTTTACATGTCAGAGAAAATGTGAGTGATTCTGCTCACACGCACACTGGATAATGTGTCACCTGCTGTCAAACACTCAGAGTGTCCAAGTAAATCCATTACTTTCACACAATATTTAATGTCATAAAATGTCATGTTCTGCCGATGCTTTGACATTTGAGGATTTAGTGGGCACTCAGACCTGAGCAAATATAGAACTGAATATTTTAGTTTCATTTTCCAGGAATCTTTTTTCCCCTGCAATTATTGGAATTACAATTTAGTTGCATAGACAAATGTGAGGGGAAACAAAAGACCATGGTTCTTTAGCAAGTTGAATATTGAGCTTTTTATTATTATTATTTTAAATGTTTCCACTTTTTGTAATCTCTTCTGTGTGGCTTTTAATGAGGATTCTCTCAATTTTCTTTCCCTGTACAATAGTTTTTTTGTGGAGTTTTTCCTCACTTCATGCGAGGGTCTAAGGAGGGTGTCACTTGTGTCCTTTGAGGGCAAATCTGTTTGTGGTGTTGGGCTATCTAAATAAAATTGACTTGACTTAAGAATTCAACAGAGGTATAGCGCACAAACCAAATGTCATTCAAAACAGGTCAGTCAGTCATCATCTAACCGCTTTATCCTCCACCAGAGGGTCGCGGAGGGTGCTGTGCCAATCTCAGCTACATCGGGCGATAGGCGGGGTACACCCTGGACAGTTCGCCAGTCCATCGCAGGGCCACACACAACTAGAGACAAACAACCATTCACTCTCACACTCACTCCTACGGTCAATTTAGAGTGTCCAATTTACCTAATCCCCACATTGCATGTTTTTGGACTGTGGGAGGAAGCCGGAGAACCCGAAGAGAACCCACGCACACACGGGGAGAACATGCAAACTCCATGCAGAAAGGCCCTTGTTCCAACCGGGGCTCGAACCCGGGTCTTCTCCCTGCAAGGCGAGAGTGCTAACCACTACACCACCGTGGTGCCCCATTCAAAACAGGTTACACTGAAAAACTTATCTTAAAATGTTTACTTGCAAAACAGAGAGAAACATTGACACCAACAACTTTGGATAAACTAGAGAGCTGTGAGATGGATTATCAAACAGTAAGCACCAAGAATAAAGTTCCATATAGCTCCACTAAGATTTAAACATGGATATTGCATATGTTGTTATGCTTGTTTTATGACTGACTTTGTTGAATCACTAAACTCAGAAAGCTGGTGACTTACCATACATACACATGTTTTTCAGAGCATCTTTTAAACATAATAGAGAGCTAGGCGACTTTCTGCTCGTCTTGCACTCTTTGTGCCGCAATGTTCTGTTGGCAGAACCAAATTTCGGGTGAAAGCTGCTCAAGGCCTCACTTCAGGCAGGGAGCAACATGAATAATAGCTCAAACATAACAGACACATATTGCATGCTGCAAACGTAACCACATACCTGCTCAAGTACATGTGAACACAGGAGTCAGGCATGGATGCACAGACATAAATATTCCACCTATATTTATGTCTGATTTCCACTGTATTTGCAACACACAGACCTGCTCGCACACACACAAACAAAACATGCATGGTTGCCTGTTTAGCAGTCAGCCGTAACTGTGCTGGGAGTCTCTTACTTACTATATGACCTTTTGTCACTTTGCTCGTGACATTTTAAATGTGCTCTCTCTCACCTTTGTCAACAGCCTTGTCTGCTGGGTGCTTAAACAAAGCAGCACTGCTGAGGGGAATACAAAGATAGAGAGAACGAGGAAGACACATGATGGAGAAAATGAAAAGAGATAAAAAAAAATAAAATAAAATAGACCCAAATGAGAAGAAAGGGTCATGGCACAACCAAGTACAACCACAGACAAAGGTTTCGCAGAGAGGAAAGCATGAAGGTTGTGTCGCGCATGATGTGGCAGGAACAGAAGAGTGCACTCCAAGAAAGAGAAAGATAGCTGAGGCATATGGGAGGGAAAAAAGAGGAGGGGGGGGGCAAAGTTACAAAAGGTGGAGGGAAAAAAAGACATAAAGAAGAAGGAGAGACTGATAACATGAAGTAGCCAAGAGCAAAATCTCAGAAAAGGGCAAGGGTGGACAGAGCAAGAAGATGAGTGAGTAAATGAATGAGTGAGTGCAAGGGAGGAAAAAAAAAAAAATACAAATGAAAGTGAAAGAGCGAAGGATGTGCTGAGTTGCTCATGGATTAAAGGTCAGAGATATGTAAAGGCTTATTTTGAAGGAGCTGTGATAATATGTGAATGCTATTTTCAGCCAGAGGGTTGAATAGAATCAATGGACTTAGAATTAATCAGGACACCTCGGCTGCATAGAACAAAACCATCACCAACATTCCCACTCCTCTCCACTGTGCTCTTACATGCGAGAAAAAACATGTTGACAGCATGGTAGATGATACTCTTGTTTAACCTAAAGCCCTGAGATCATTAGATTGTTGCTCTGTAGGTGCTCTCAGCTCCCTGTGGAGGTGGGGGCACATAGAAAAAGACATATTTCTCTCTCTGGAGATCAGTGATGAATCACACAAAATGGTACAAAAAATAGTAAATGTGCACTAGCAGTTGAAATCAAGCAGCATCAGTTGAAAAAGTTCAGAAAGCTCACAGTCTTGTCCAATCTGTAATGTGCATGTGTCCTACCAGCTCATTAGGAGCACATGAAAGGGGGGTTTTGAGAGGACAAATTGGAGAAATAAAGGTCAGGGCAGGGTTTGTCACTCCCCATAGGCAAGTTGACATTTTTAACAAAAAAAAAAAGTTCAAAAAGGACAATTAACGCATGGCTGTGCATGCAGAGCTGTTCCCACTTTCCTCATCATCAAAATTGACTGATGCGTCTGACGAGCATGTGGCAGGTCAGCTGAAATTATGCCGAGACACATGGTCAGTCAGTTTTTTTTTTTTTCCTGAGAACATTTTCTCGGAAGAAATGCATAAAAAACTCTCCCGAGACGCACGAGAGTCCTTGTGCTTTCAGGCATGCTAAGAGATGCGGCCCCTCCAGCACGTCATCAGTCTTCCCCAGAGTCTCCTCCCACTGGATGCTGCCTGTAACACCTCCAGCAGGACCAACTGAAGGACAATCTTTACCAAAGGAATAATGACTTTCGAAGGGACTGAACTTCTCACCTTGTCGCAGTGACTTAATTAACATCAATCCGTGTAATTTGACAATTTGAATAATTTTGCTATTATCACATTGTGAAAAATTCATCAAGAAACACAATTCAGTTTCCTGCGTTTTGACTGATCTGAGAAAGGATGGAGTGGCATAGAATCTGGCCTAACCTTGAAATGATAATATCAAGAACGCCTTCCATAATGCTTGAATACTCTATTATCAATCATTAATAAGAATAAGAATGAGCCCATGATTCTTATTAGCTCTGTAGACAGGCTGACTGAGAATCAGGTCTATTGAGACATGTGTCCCTTTAACTGTCAGTAGTAACGACTTCATGAGCTTCTTTCTGCCCGATGTGTATTTAAACAGCTTCTCTCAGGTCGTCAAAGTGACGTCAATAGTTTCCTAATCTAAACCATTAACTCGTCTCTTTGCTTCTATCGCAACTAGTCTGTTCAAACAAGTTAAACTTTAATTAACACTAAATAAGTTTAACTTTGAGCAACACTGTTTGAGCTCAAATTAATTTGTCTTAAGTAAGAGGCTTTTGAAGTAATTAAACCTCTGCTCAAAAAGGTGACCTTTGACCTCAATGTTTTATCCCATTCGCCACCTGCATATCCTGTAGGACCTCAGGATTTCTAAAATCCTCAAAAAACAGTTGCAAACCAAAAATGATGCGAGATAGCTCAGGTCGTCAACAAGAGCTCCAATGCAATGTCCACAAGACCATACCTCACGTAAACCCCATCCTCAGTTGGTGGGGTATTTAAGCTGCAAAACTTCCCATCTTTCCCTCTGCTCGTGTTATACTGCTGCCCTGTGTCAGTGTTGCTGCTCATGCATTAAGCCCCACCACCACCGTCACCCCAGCATCCACCTGTGGGGTCTGTGGGGAGTGATTAACTGGGAACCTGTACACCAAACATTTGTAGGCTAACATTCAAACGTGAAATGTAAGTATTTTCACCGAGATAGTATACTTATACAGTTTATCAGCAGAAGTACATTTGCTTAAGATCTTTTCAAGGCCTCAGATAATGTACACATGCAGTAAGGGTGACACAGAGCAGTGTTAGTCAATGTACCAAAGGACCTGGACGAAACTAATAACAGGTCAAACATGATATCAATATATCAGATGGTCTAGAGTTTTGAGTATGACTCTTAAAGTTGTATTAAGAAGAATGGACGTTTCTGTATAAATTGCCTTGACAAAAATTTACTGCAAAACCAATAACACTAAATGTATTGACCCATTTTTTTTGAGCACATAAACTACACATGCTAATGTTAAAATGGACCTAAAGGGCAAAGTTACTGAATACTGGTGCTACTGGGCTGTCACCTTTTGTTCAAAATTCTAAATGTGTATTCCAATGAAATTGAACTGTTATAACATGTTCGACCATGATACACGCAGAGCTCATGTATGCTTCCTACCGTATCAGATATATAGTCAGAGACAAGTAAATGCATCTAGCGGTCAGCTGTCTCATAAATACCTGTGCACAAAGAGTTGGGCGCTCATCCACATTGGGTTCACACCCGTGGCTAATAATGTAAATAAAAGAGAGCCACACTACATCCCAATCAAGTTGACAGACTTGTGTTTCTATCATTGACAAACGGCTTCTCGATGTTGAACAAGGAGCAAAATCATCATTTTAAGTATATCAAAACTACAGAATGTTTTTTTTCTTCTTCTTCTGTGCTGTTGAGTCATTCATTTTATATCACATTTTCAGTAGTGACATAAAGTAGCAACAATTGTGCAGAAGTCACAAGTTGGAAGTTTTTCTTTCCTTTCATAAAAATGAGCCAAGTGAACTTTGAACTGACGTATTTCCAAATTTCACAAATTTCACGAATTCAACCCGATGATTTGTTGCTCGTCACATTTTGAAAAAGAGTCACTAGAGGTGTCTAAACGTCCGCAAAATAAAGCGACAAAGCTGCTAAATTGGCAACACAATCCTGGTAATCTCAAAAGTCCCTAGTCACAAGTAGGCACTTCTTTTGGGGAAAGTTTGGAGCTGAGGGGAACGTTCTGGGTCATTTCAGTGAAAACACACTAAGGTCTTTCAAAATCCCAGGTAAATGAGAAAAGCTCCTGTGGTGGAAAAGGGGCTAATGATTTGACTGGAACTTTGGTCACATCAGCTTCAAAACTGTTACTGTTCTCTGAATCAAAAAGAACACCTCAAGTCTCCTGTGTGCGCCTTTAATGCCACAATCAGTCAAAGACCAGGCGTACAACACATCCATACACACATTACCACATTACCAATATGTACCGTCATGATCTGGCTCAGCAAATTCAGCTTTGCTATCGACAAAGTAAGGAGAAGAGGAAGAGCACGCTGTCTACCTTTTACTGTATGTGCACACACCAGCAGAGTAGAACAGCATTGCACACTGACATACATAAAGTACACACTGCTCGAGTAGAAAAAGACCTCAGGCGGTCCAGAGGGGGAGCTGATAATGAGAGCAAGAACGGGGACAGAAGTTTGGAGTGTGTGAAGCAAGGAAAGTTGGTCTTCACTTCTGAGGATGCAAAGCCCACATGGGGAAAGAGGCCGTGTCATGAACAGTGAAGCTCTGAAGGAAATGTCAACTCTCTTTTGTTTGAAGCTTGCGATGTACGCATAACTATGAGTGCAAATGAGTGTGTGTGTGTGCATGTCTGATAGAGAGATAGTTAAACAGACCCAAATCTCGGTATTATAATCACGACTTGATTTTCACGTGCAACCATGTGTGTGTGTGTGTGATCTTAGGCCCACAGCTCACACTCTCCAGGAGTGGAAGTGCGTGATCTGAGGGCACGGCTTCATCAAAGGAACTTTGATCGTGAGGAAGCCCCCGACCACTCACAAGATAATGTGTGTGTTTGCTTCAATGGCATTCCCCACAAACACACACACACACACACACACACGTACACGGACATGGACAGTGAAGCAACAGGATAATGGAAAAGCAATAACACTGGGTGCCTCATGTAATGGCATCTTAATTTAATCCCATGACAGCTCCCAACTTCACTGGAGAAAATCAATCAATGCAAATGCAGGCTCATATTGCCACAGTCAAATGTTAAACGACTGGCAGAGAAATGTGGTATTCTGCACGAGGAGAGTGAAAGTACTGCATGTCATCCTGACTTTCCTAATGTTCCAGTCAAAGTCCATGCCCAATACTGAACTATCAAGTGTGTACAGCTGTGGCACTGACTCCACAAACACTGCTTTTAGTGTTTTGTTTTATTTGTATATTCATTTTTGACCAGATATTTCACTATGTTGCCTCTTGAGTTAGTAAATGTTTTTCTTAGACTACACGTGGAAGCCACAAAGGTGAAATGCTCACCTTGGCTTAGCTCAATTCTCTGTTATATCTTTTTTCTTATCATGGCAGTCTTATACTTTCCAATGCTCTTTGAATTGATCTGGATATAATGGAGGAACATTTGTTTTACCCAGTAGTGTGATTATAAGAAAACAATGAAAAATGGCTTCAGTGTGAAGATTTACTATATTTTAGATTATTTTCAGAAGAGATTGGCATCTTTGCCATAATTAGCTCAGCTATGGAATCCTAGTGCACCACAGTGCATCTCTCCTGCTCGGCTTCTCACATCATTATGAGCTGCAGTTAACTCTGCTCTAACCCCTGTAGTTCCCTCCGCAGCCATACATGTCTCTGTGATGGCAGGCAGGTCTAAACTCAGCAAACACCTGTCACCGAGACAGAAGTGTACACCGAGTAGTCTTGGCTGCTTTCAGACGTGCACTGAAATCTGGACTTTCTGCGAGTACTGCCCAGAGGGGCTGTAGGAGAGAACACAAATGTCATTCTCTGGAAATTATTTTTGTTAGCTTACTTGTCTGACCTCTGGATAAATATTATGTGAGGGAGAAAGTCCAGATAATCCACAGCTAGTGAATGGATGAGTGTCCTTCCTCCAAGCCAGGCTCCCTCACCTCGCCAAGATCCTCCTGCTGCTCATTATGTGAGAAAGGCAAACTCTGGACAATGTTCAAACACAATTCCCCGGACATTATCCGCAATTCATATCTGAAAATGGCTTTTGAAATTGTCACGGACAGTCGTCAAAGTCCAGCATCTACCGAGCAACCCCATGGTGTGTGTGTGTGTGTCCCTGTCACCCTGTCACTCTGTCACTCACTCACTGACAGTAGTGCATGTGAGACTGGCCCCGTTGAGCAGAGATTTGTCTGCTGCAAGAGAGTCACAAAAATCAGACACAGTGATTTAATTCATTGCCGTGGGTGTTCTTTCAAAAGTATAAAAAAAGCATATTTGGTGGGAAAACATTGTTATTGAGATTATTTCTTTAAAAAATTGATAAAAGTTCTACCCAAAACAGCATTTTGTAATGTGCACAGTGCTGTTTCCCCCCCCAACATTCCCCATTCCTTTCTCATACTTTTCACCTAGACACTGATGTTGTTCACTGGTGTGTGGTGTCAGATCCTCAGACCTCTGGTTCATTTATCAGATTCAGCTGACAGCAGATACTGAGAATGCAAGGGAGGCAAAGTGAGAGCGAGTGGAAAGTGTGAAAGTGTGAAGCCGGTGGTTCAGGAGTGGTTGTAAAAGTCAGCACTGGCGCTCTGGAGAAGTGACGGGAGGAGAGACGTTAAGTGCGATAGCCGGGGTGTCCATGCAGAAATCGTGCCCGCAGAGGACAAAAAAAATGCACTTTCCCTCTGCATTATATGCACAAAATTGCATACAAACAGTAAACATATGCACATTCACTTATTATAAAGCCATGTATTATTTAGAAACCCATATATTCCTCATTCATCCAGCCACGATACATATTCTATGAGGAGAGGGGGTTTACCCAGATACTCCATGATGTAACTTACTGACACCACACTGACCCAGTGCTTTCCACATACTAACATAAGCACTGCCAACATGCCCGTTCATTCACAATCTTCGCCTGTGACTCTCTCCTCTTTGACTCATATTTGCATGTAGGCCTTGCCTTCACATTAAAAGCATCGTGGAGTGCCTGGAGAGCACATTTTTCACCGCGAGCTGCACAGTTTGTTTCTATCTTCTATAAAAATTGACTTGTCCTCTGCAAGTGGGCCCCCGGAAAAAGACACTCAAAAGCAATTTCAGTGGTTTTGTCTAAAGAAATGTGGTACAAGGCTGACAGGGCATTTGAGGATTCGTTACGGTTTGGTGATTCACACGTATGACTAGCATTAAGATTCTTCACACCCTGCATCAAAGCACTTGGATGCTTCCTCCCTCTATCCCTGCCCTTTGTGTCAGGCTTAGTGTGTTCGTATGCATTCTGTGTGTCTGCACACGACACATGCATACTCTATATATATGTATATATATACACACAATTTCTTTAGAGGACAAAACTATTTGTCTTTGAAGCTCCAGGTTTATTTTGAGCACTGTATTTGTGCCATGCAAGTGTGTTAATGTGTGGGAGTGTGTCGGAACAGACAAAAGGGAGACCTTTCAGTTTTTAAAACTGAACTTTTATGACTGGAAATATATGAAAGTGAAAATGGAAATGATTAATTAAGTCTGCTACCTGCAACTCTGGTTGTAAAACAGAATAAAAGTCCATACAATGAGGACTCTCACTTTTGTTTCGCTTACTGAACTCTTTTCTTCTTGATACACCAGCATGAAGCCAATATTCAGACTTCCCTATTCAACAATAATTGTAATAATGTCTAAATGTCCCGTCACAGGAAACTGACATGAATTTTTTGCTTTTTTTTTTAGGAGTCACAACGACTTTTTATTCATGTTGCCGGGACATCAGCAGATCGCTGTGAGTAGACCAGAAGAAGCCAGATTGGATTTCTTTTGGTTTGTCATGCATCTCCCACTCACTTCACCTCCCCCCCAAAAAACCTTCAAGCCATGTCATTTCTGGGATAAATTTAGAAGTAGCAAACAAATTTCTTCAAAAGGTACCTAATTAGTGCATCTGCTAAAGCTGCCCCGCCTCCTGCATCCACAGTACACATTTCAGCAAAAATAAATGCTTAAAAATGATTAAGATTTGTTCAAGTATGACACACTGTCTCACTACTAAAACGTGTCTGAAAAGACAGAAAGAAAAGGAAGAAAGAGGAAAATAGGAAGTCACGCTGTAAAACGTGTCAATGCAAGAGAGAGACAAGGCACGGTAATAAAAGTGAGAAGCTTCTCAGGCAGATTACATGTAACCCTGTATGTGGTGCTTTCCTCTCATTGATCCTCTTTTGTGTGCTTAACAGAGGCATTGATTATAAATTGACTTGTTTTGTCGGAGCTATGCATATCTACCTTTCATCAATACAGGTCGAGGACGCGCTCCATCACTCATATTATGTTTCACTCAGTGCACAAGGGCCACGTCCTTTGATTCACTCGCCTCCGTCTTAAAACATACACACAGCAGGACGCTGCATCTCAGCGAGAATGTGTCAAAACCACTCGGGCTCTGAAGCTCAAAGGAACCTAAAGGGAGAGAGGTTCCTCATCAATGGAGGGAGAGGAAAGACATTGTGAAGATCCCTTCAAGCAGCAAACAAAACAAACTTAGCTGGAAAGAAAGACTTCAAAGTTGGAGCTCAATAGCTGAGGAGAAAGTCAATAAAAGCACTCCTTCCTGCGATCGGTTTATGACGAGTGCTGCATATGAAGTAGGAAAGCTTCACTATGAACAATTAATTGTTTTTCAACTCAAAATAACATTTTGAAACAATTTGCTTGGCAAATTGCAAAGGTTTGCAATTTAACTTGTTATTGTTTTGTTTTGTTATTTAGCAACTAAAAAAAATTAATACAGAGATGTTAGTAACAATACACGGAACAATTTTAGAAAATTTACAATACCAATATACAAAATACAAAGTGGGCTAACGGACAAAAAATCTAAATCAAATCAATATTTGGTGTGACCATACAAAACAGCCTCAATTCTTAAAGGTGCACTTGCACAAATCGTTCTTAATTGATCTTAATAAGTTTTTAATTAGTTCTCTCTTACATTTGAGTGTAGTAGTTCATATTTTGATGGCATCTCATGTAATGGTGCTCCATCTTGTTTTAAACCTATACGATGGTAAATATGGATGTGAACTGTGCATCAGGTGTGTGTACTATATGTAAATAGGTGCCTGCATAGGCTCCATTGGGTCGCTGCCACTGAATGGTTTGCCTGCACGATGACGTCTGCCTTATAATCCTTTGTCTCAAGCTCATTTTTGTAGGAATGGGCAGCCAGTTTCTTTTTTTCTCATGTTTGTTTATGTTATGCCTCTGCCTTTCCTAGATGTGGCGTAACACCCTCCTTGCCTAAAAAAACTAGGCTTGACCACAAATAATCATGAGCAAAGTATTCTAGAATGTAGAACATAACTGTGTAGGTGTGCTCCATATATCAGCTGTAACTAAAATGCCTTGATGAAAAACGTATTGATTAAAGTCGTCCGACGCCAGTATGTTAGCAATCTCTCTGTTCACTGCTGTCATTGCTCATCAAAGATCCTTTATGAAAGAACCACTGCCACTCTGCCACACCATTTCTGCAGTTCCAACACATTTGACAAAATATGGCATCTCTGCTTTTCACTCCCTGTCATTGTTAATGACAGCACTCTTTGGCGTTCACTGTAATTGGTGTGATGTCTATAAATTGAGTTCACAGACTACATTTTAATTGAAGTTAAAAACTCTCATATAATAGAAGTGTGAGATCAGTGTTACAGCGTGTAAAATGTGGCAATTAAATAGTTGGTGAAGTTGCCTGTTGCAGCCGATTATCCCTCACCTCACCTCAAACTTCCAATGTGTTGTAGAACATATGTAGCCTTAAATTAGGATCAAAACTCCAAAAATGTTTATTACTGTGGATTACTGTAAAAATATGGCTCATTCTGACTCGGTAATGAAAAATCACATTTCACCTTCATGTTACCTTCAAGTTTTCCCAAGTTTTCACCAAAACTTTACATCTTTAACCAATCAAAACAGGGTATTTTGATGTGTCAGATAGACAGACTATTTGTCGCTTCGGTTAATTAAGTTAAAAATAAAGAATACAAGCAAGAAGACCCGGGTTCGAGACCCGGTCAGAACAAGGGTCTTTCTCCAGTTTCCACCCACAATCCAAAAACACGCAATATGGGGATTAGGTAAACGGGACAATCTAAATTGACCATAGGTGTGAGAGTGGGTGGTTGTTTGTCTCTATATGGCCCTGCGATGGACTGGCAAACTGTCCAGGGTGTACCCCGCCTATCGCCCTATGTCAGCCAAGATTGGCGCAGGACCCCCCGTGACCCTAATGTGGAGGATAAAGCAGGAGAAAATGAATGAATGGATAAAGAATACATTCGTTTTTTGAAAGACACTGGTGTGCAACATACATGAAGATACCTGTCACATCGAGATAGCAACAGCAATAGCACAATGTCCATTGACCCAAACCTAATAAGCATGTTTAATATAGTAATGAACAGTTTCTAACTAGGCAGTTGGCTTCAGACTATGTAAATCCAAACAATATCAACACGACACCACTATAGACACTGTGGCTCTCTGGCTGAGGAAACCTCAGTTTCTATTCGCATGGCTGTGTGCCCATATATCGTGGATGAATGGGCCCCGCTGTCCTGCTGCAAGACTCTCTCCTCCCCCTGAAATCCAAGTAGGTAATTGAGTGCTAATCGAGTGTTTCCTCGGAGAGAAAAAACAACATATGCACATTAAAGCACAAAACAAAACATCGGGCGTCTGTTCAACATTCAGCGGATTCAACACTTGTCAGCGAACAACTGTCAGTGTCTATCGTGAGGTTGTGCGAGTCTCATCCGAAGGAGATATGACAACCTTAGTGTATGATCCCATCATTCATTCTCTGTCTCTTTGCTTTCCTCTGACTGTCCCATCCTTCCCTGTACATCTTCCTATCATCACTCCATTATCCTTGTTTGTATTCTCCTGCCTCAAATTTACTTCTGATACGTGATTTTCTGAGCCCGAGTTGCTCATATACGTGTTCTTTCTCATCTGTCTCTTTCTTTGTCCCCCCCCCCCACTCCCCTCTCCTTGTGCTTCTGTATGCAGGTCACCATGGCCGCGGGTGAAGCAGTGCAACAGTACGACGGGAGACCAAGAGAGGAAGGGACACGCGAATAGTCATTTATCCGAGGGAAGAAGCAGAAGAGCTAGCCACTTTTCATCTCTGCCCTTGTATTGCCCAGCAGGATTACACATATGGTAATCTATGCACACCCACAAAGTTGCTCCGAGACAAAAGGCCAGAGAGAGAGTCAGAGAAAGAGACAGATAGTGGTGGAAGTATAGAGAGGGTGAGGGGGGAAAAAAAGGGATACAGAAAAGTCAGAGAGTCACTTCATTCATATTGCTCCTCGAAAGAATGTTTATATAACAAGAACGTGCATTAATTTGTTCATTACTTATGTCCACAATGCGGAAATTGAAATCCCAGGAAAAACTAGTTCGACTCAAAATAACCCAGTGAAGCCAAAATGAGGGAACCACTCCTTCTCTGCTCTCATGCAACAAACCTTTAGAAAAGTCTTCCTGACTGTGCGCTTCATACGACATATCTTAGTGGTTCAGACACTTTTATTAATACACTGCCTCACTGACAAATACGCTGTTTGATCTGTTTCAGACAAAAAGGCTATAATGAACAGCAGCAATCTCCCTGGAGCTGCAAGTGCTATCAATCATCATATCCTGCAACAGTGAGGTGATCAAAGAGCTTGATTGTGTTTCTTTCAAGGAAAATCTATGCGATGAGGAGGAAGCGTTTGATGCTGAATTCTGACCCGCAGTGTCACATGATTTCCTCCAACATTTGCCTCCATCTATGTGGATAAATGGTTATGAATTGGTAATGAGGTAAATGCACGTAATTGTAGCCCTTAATGCTGCAGAATGATATCATATATTGGAAAATTAAACACTCCTCGGGGGGAATGTGCCCCATCGGAAAAGGGAATGGTCGTGTTTTTCCACAGCGCCTCAGTGGCATTTGCAGTCCGTCACTGTGGTTGTGTTCGTCTAATTAAGTGTTAATATTGATAACAGTGTTGATGGCTGAAAACATAATTAGCTGACAGCACTGATCAATCTCATCAAAATCCCCCTTGCACTTTTCTGCAGCAAATGGTCATTAGAAAAACACAGTCAATCACCGACTGGGTATTGACCCCGGTTGTGCAAATGGAGAAGCTTAGAAGTCGAGCTGAAAGAAGTTTCATCTCCTCCCACCTTGACGAGACACCAGACACTGCAGCTGCGTGACTAAATGACTGTTCGCAGGAGCTTGTTTAACAGGTGTGTTTTCCATAAAAGAAAAGCACTAGTCTACTTCAAGATGAAGTCTTTGTACTGGTCTTCCTTGGCCCCAGGCTTCATTGATCAACTATTCAGTCTGATCTCAGTCGTGTTTTATTCGTATTATTCGAATAACTGATTCAATGCAAGATACGAAACCTAACAAAGACAAGAGGAAGAGAACAGTCTCCGCAGCTTTCTAACTCACCGGCTTAACCTTTGTACATTTGCATGCTACAAAGAAAATGGACGCTGAAGAAATTATTTACTCTTCTTTGGTGTTTTTAACCTCTCATATTCAAGCATTTAGTCTACTGCAATTAAAACATGTATGTAAAAACACACTTGGTTTAATAATTAAGCAATATAAATCAGAAATCAGCTTGAATGTAAAACATAAAAAATGCTGTATCACAAGATGTAATCATTTAATTTCACTAATTGTCTAAAATTATTGATTTAAATAATTTCTTTCATTGTTATCTCAGGAAATTCATGCAGCTTTTTTCACAGCAAGACAGTTTGTGTTACTGGCTTATAACAACAGGTCAGTTCAGTTCAAGTAGTCACAAACCGATTATATGCCTAATGGAAGTCATTATTAATCTGATTGTTTTCCTACAGTGACCTGTCAAAATGTCAGCCCTGTAAAAGGCCTACAAATTTCACTCTTGCACTGTAATTGCAGTATTTGTGAATATAATAGGGCCAACCGTGGACTTCTGAAGCACAGTGTGCAGCAACATTGATATAATTGAATGAAATTGCCTCAAAATTAACAGCATAATAAAGCAGCGTGAAAATGTGTGGATCTATCAAATATATACAAAAAATAACTGTTTACAGAAATTTGGTAAGCACATCCACGGCCCACCCATCTGAAAGATTTAGGATTTAGTTTTAAGATAGAAATGATGTTTCATCATTAGCGAATGGTCACCTGGGATAACATCCAGCGAACAGACGACTACAGGTCTGATCCAGGCCATCTAAGATAGCCATCCAGGCCCGGCAAATCTTTACATCTGGGGCAAGACTGAAACACCATCATATTCTCTGTGCTCCAGAAGAGGATCTCTCTAGCACATCCTCATAACCCAAACGCACTCACAGACGGCTGCTACAGCTGGCGGCATGATCAAGTGCTCAAGGCAGTTGCAGAGAGAGTAGCCTCAGCCATGACAACCAGCAAGTGAAACTGCCCAACAATGATCAACTTCGTGAAAGCT